>NC_023758.2:32678815-32978815 GCF_000499845.2 Phaseolus vulgaris
GGAAAGACTGTGGAGGGAGACGAAAGCAAAGAAAAGCAAAGTTAGTCACAGGTGTCGCCCCCCGATGCCCACAGGTAGGAAAGACTGTGGAGGGAGGCGAAACCGCCGAACGCCAGCGGGTCGTTGGCAGGGTGTTCCCGATACCTATGGGCAGGAAAGACCATGGAGGGAACAAAAACCCACAGCACTCAGCGTTTTAGACACCCGGGGACGATACGGTGCTGCTTTAGCAGGCCTCTCCTTAGGCGTGGGCGCCGAGCCTTAAAATATCAAAGAAAGAACCTTTCGGTATCAGAGACGTCCCGTGGACGATACGGCATCACTTAGTGAGCCTCTCCATGGGTGTAAGGGTTGGCGGGCGACCTTACCCAATCATACCGAACCGCCCAACGAAGTGTGAGAAACGGGCAGAACACAGATAAAATAATTGAAGCATATGAAGGGAAAAGACGGGAGCGGGATCGCATAGGCAGAGTCGTATGTGACAAAGAAATAAAGACAACCATGCGACGTCCCAAATCAGTAACAAGAGTGCGGATAGTTCAAAGAATTACAAGTTTAAACGGAGAAAGTCAAAAGCAAGCGTAAAGAATAAAGGAATTAAGCTTGAAAGTGAAGGTGGCGGTTGAGAGACAGCGGTTCAGTCGTCCACGTCCAGGGGCACGACCTTCCCGTCGACGACATGGTGCAGGGGGTCGCAGTTCGAAATATTGATGCCAGGGTTCTCACAGGACGCCTGGGTCAGAGCCTCCTGGAACCCCTCCTCGAAAGTACCCGCCATCTCCTGGATAAGGTACTTTTTCTCCTTCTCCAGCTCCTCAACGGCGGCGTCCCCAGAGGTCACCTGCTTCTCCAGAGCCTCTTTCTCAACGCGAAGTCGACTGACCTCAACCTGTAGTTTGTCGTAGTCAGCCCGGAGAAGGTCCATGGCTTTGGCCTGGGTGGCCATTTCCCCCTCCATCCGCTCCGTCTTGTCAGCCTGCTCACGGCAGCGGTCCGTCAGGTCCTTTTGAATTTCTGCATCAGCTTTGAGCAATTCCTGAAGGCTCGTTACCTGGACTTGGAGGGCGACTTCACGAGTAAAGAAGCCAGCCTGGAGCTCTAATGCCTCTGCCAGTTGCCTCTCAGTTTATGCTTTGGACTCTTGCGCTTGCTTCAGAGAGGTTTGGTAAGTTTCGTTCTGGCGCCCCAGGGTCCTCATTTCCTCCTCCAGAGTAGTCGCCTTTGTTTCCAAGGCCTGGAGAGTTTGGGCTTGCATGACCGCGTTTCTGGCCTGGGCGCGCCATTCAAGGGCCACCGCCAAGAAGGCCCCCAAGTAGAAGGGCATGCCTTCCTTCCTGTCGGTACCCTCTGGCAGAGTCCCGCCACTGAAGCCCCTCATTAGATGCATAATCGGAGGAGGGATGGCGATGAAGTCAGGGGCGGCAGCGACGGAAGCAGGAGAAGCAATGGTTTCTGCCGGCGGCGGAGGCGGGGCAGATTCGGCGCCTTCGCCCCTTTCCTCTTTGAGTGTCATGGGAGGGAGTGAGGTCGCGCTCGGAGGGTTATCCATGAAGGGGTTCCCTCCCTGGGGCGACTCCTCCACCGAAAGAGGAACCCGCGCAGATTTTCTTCTTTTGAAGGGAGCCACGCCTCCTGAGTCCTCATCATCTGATAGAATCTCCAGAACCCGTTTCCCTTTGTCAAGGAGGGTTGGAGCCGGTGACGAGGCCGTGGCTAGGGGAACGGCGGCGATGGGTAGAGGAGAGCGAGGAGTCTGAAGTGCTGCGGGGCTGTGTGGAGATGACGGAGGTGAACTCAGGGGAGCTTCGGCGGTGATCGGAGGAGGCGGCGACAGAGTCGGTGGGGGAACCGGATCAGCAGCAAGGGTGGAGGAGGCGCCCGCCTTGGCGGCACGTGCCTCCTTCATGGCCTTCGCCAGCATCATTCTCTTAGAAGCGCCCATCACCGATCCTACATCAAGACAGGCCAAACAGCAAGAATTAGGACCAAAGCAGCTATGCAAAGTTACAACACACATGGGGGCGTGAAATGCAAGTAACATGGCACAATGTAAAATGAGTATAAGAGTCCGGGGAAACAAACGATTGATAGCAGGCTGCTTATAGCAAAAAAGATGAGGGGAGAGCCCCTTACCAAAATAGGTGGTCAGGGCGTGGGCATTGTACTCGCTAGCGACCAGCTTCAAGGTATCAAAGACAATCCCCAACCCCGCCAAGGCTTTGCTTACCTCCCTATCGGCGGGGGATAACTCTTCCAGGGATTTGGCCCTGAGCAATTTGGGGCGTTCCGTCCAGTAAAGGGGGAAGCCATCCAAAGCTGTGGGATCATGCTTGGCGCAGCACACCCTGAAGAACTTCCCTTTCCAGTTCTTGTAAGAATTCTGGAAGAGGGAGAGGAGGATCCTGCCAGCGATCCCGGAAAAGCTTACCCAAAAGCTTTTCCCCTGTTTTTTCACCTCAAAAAAATGCAGGAAGACATCTACGGAGGGAGGAATGCCCAGGTATCCACAAAGAATTTGAAAGCCCCTCACAAAGGCCCAGCTATTGGGATGAAGCTGGGCGGGGGCGGTGTTGATTTCAGTAAGAAGCTCCCGTTCGAAGGGAGTGAACGGGAGACGCACTCCTACGCGCTTGAACACGGTCTGGTACATGAAGAAGAAGGGTTTCCCCTTTCTAGGTCTGTCGTCCAAACAAACAGGTTCCCCAGGCCTGCCGGGACGGACGGATATGTGGGCGTCGTGTGTGCGGCAGAAGGCGTTAAAGTTGTACAAATGGGGATCCCCCCGGTGAGCTTCCAGGTCCTGGAAGGAAGTCAGGCTGGTGCATTCACTCAGGAGCTCATCGGAGGCCCAGGGGTAGAAGGCTTTGTAGTTGGACTTGGGGGTCGTAGGGGAAGAATCAGGCTCCGCGTTCGCGCGCGTCATGGTGAAAATAGATAGCTGGAGAAAGAAGAGAGGAAAAAGGGTTTAGCAAGTTTAGCCATGGCAAGAAGGGGAAAAAACCCCAGGAAGCGTCACCCACGCGGAAAAAATCAGAGGAGGAAGAAGAAGCGGAGAAATGCAGTAATACGTGAATAATAACAGTCTCAGGCAGTTCAACAAATCAATCTAATGCGACGAAGGGGAAAGGTCGTGAGTATCCGAGATCATACCTTTGCTATTGGAATGGAGGCAGCAGAAGGCACAGGAAGGAGAGAATCGTAGTCGCAGAGAAAAAAAAAAGTTTTCGAAGGCGATGAACAGTGCGGAGTTGCAGAGCGAATGAATGTAACAGTAGGGTGAGCGCGGGGTTTGGGGTAACTTAAACGTTACATTTTGTAACCCGAGAGGCGCAGATTGAGGGTCGCAGGATCGAGCCACGCGTCAAAAGGTCGATTGCCCAGGGGAAGCGCAAGGGTCTCTAAAGGAGGGCCACACGATGGGCCACGTGGCGCGCGATCAAGGGTAGTTCAAAGGGTGTAATCATCCCCATTTCAGGGAATGTCCAATCGCCCATTAAGAATACCCCTGCGGTTCAGAAAATGTCGCGTCAGTAATTCGAAAATTTGCTGAGTCAGCAGAGAGTGACACGTCATCAGGAAGGCACGTGGATGGCGGGGGCAAGGCTTTAGTCTTTGCGCAGAAGACAAGTCTTCGGCTTAAGACTGGGGGGCTTGTGTACCGTCCCGTATAAGGGCGTTGACTAAGTCAAGGTCAAAGTCAACTCAAGGCGTCGCTAAGGCATGGCGTCGCCTAGGTGAAGGCGTCGCCCAGGTGAAGGCGTCGCCTAGGTGAAGGCGTCGCCGGATCGAACAGTGTAAAAGCAAGGCAATCACGGTGTGGTTCCCCGATACCCATGGGTAGGAAAGACCATGGAGGGAGCGACGTCGTGGGAAAGCCTCAAGTCCCGATATCTCGGGAAAGTGATAAAGAGAAGGAAAAGGTGGCTTCAAGGCCATAGTGATAGTACCAGTGAAGGGCAGCCTGACTCGCGAAGTACCCTTGCCGCCCCAGAGACGCCTTCGGGACAGATACGACCCAAGAGGAAGGTCACGCCCAGGATAACCGAGTGCAGGGTGTGAGAGGAAGGCAGAAACGCTCTCAGAGTAAGTGGCTAGATACTTGGGGGCATGAGTTGGCACCCAAAAAGCCACCCCTAGCGCAGTAGCACTCCCAAACAGGAGGACCCACACGTAGAAACGTCCCCAGATGGGCAGAAACGCCCCCAGATGGGGTCATGACGTCGTGAGGCCCTCCACGTGTATGACAGCAATGCCGGAATAGAAACACCCTCTAGTCAGGTGCCGGGTAATTAAAGATATTCAATACAGTTTCCCTTTCGAGCATTCAGGTACTATTTAGGGTTCCCGAGCGTTTCAACGTCTTAAATGCGCTACGTTTCGTAATTAAGCGCTTTAATGAGTGCGTTACGTCTGAGATTAAAAGCGCTTTAAGGCGCTTTAAATGCGAGGGCAGTTTAAATAGCGCTGGGAATGTCGAAAAAAGGGTTGGAACCTTTGACAAATTTAGGAGAAACTCTCTAGTTGCTTGCCCGTGCTTGAGGATTACGTACAAGTGATTGGAGAATATTTTTGCCTGAAGGGGACAACACACACACACAGATACACAGTTTCTTTTACCACCTTCAGAGTGCCATACGCGGTGCTCAGATACGTGGGTGGACAATTTTGGTGTTTCTTGCTGGCTGACTTGAGCGTCGGAGTGCAAACGGCCGCTAGGGCGCCTCTTTGTCCTCTTTTTTGCAGGAATTCACAGGCAATCAGTGGGAAGGAGTCCTTAGCTGACGGTTGAGGTCGCGCACGAAGACGTCCCGGTCAACCGGACGGAACACTACTAGTATCATATAACAATTTCGCAAACGAAAAAAAGATGTTGTGAGAAAAAAAATTAAATTATCGAAAATAAAACTTCCATTCATAAATTCCTAAATAATTTTAAAAATTAAGGTTCATAAAATTGGGAACATTGTTCATGGAGGATAAAAAATTGAGCAGCTTGGTTCTAACTCTGATACTACATGTAAAATCAAAGCATATAACAATGAACAATCATACATGTCATAAGGATCTTACAAATTATGATTCTCACATTCCATTACATTCAATTATAATAGAGATAGACAGTTACATTTATCCATTAGAGCCCTATGTGAGAGGTTTCATCAATCATTTTCTCTCAATCTATCTCTTGGCAAGTCTTTTCTTGTCACACCCTTTCTTAATGGCCAATGATCCTGCCTGTTGACCGGAACGCTGGAAACTGCCTCGTCAAAGGATCGACGTGCGCACCGCTTCTCACCTCCGTTCCTCTTCGGGATCTACCTCAAGAACCTGCAAAGAAACAGAACGGCGCCGCTGCGGCCGATCGCACTCCAACGCTCAAGTCAGTGACGGTATCACCAAATACTAAGAGAACAAGAACCGTGCAAATCCTTTCTCACAGTCAGCTCTATCACTCGCAAGCGTAAAGTGTATGAACTGAACGTGCGTACCTCAGAAAGTTTGTTAAGAACTCTTATATACCTGGTAGCTTTCTCTCTCCTGGCAGTTACAGACTTGGACACGTGGCTCGCATCCAACTGCACACGTGCCATCATCTGGAGGCTCCCTGACTTGGCGCTGCTTCTACTCTCATTTTGGCTAAGTTACTTATGCATGGTACTGCCCAGTGCATAGCTAACTTGGGAGTGCGATCTCTACTGGAACTGGCGAGTTAGGGGCCTTCATACACCTTCCCTGCGGTCTCGCCGGCCGCCTTCACAATCTGCTTCTCCTTCATCTTCGGCGATGTGCTCGCTCTGGCGATCTCCAATGACTAGGTCGCCTGAATCTACATCTGGCGACTTCATCTTTAACCTGGCGATCGCCGATTCTGGTAAGCTGGAAATCGGAACACGCCAATATAACAACTAGCGACTACACGAGCCCCCCGACTTCCTTCCCTTCTGCCAACCTGGCGCCTTGTCAACACGCCTATACTGTAGGAGGATGCCACGTCATCACACCCGACCACCAGGGCGGTACACAAGCCCCCCAGTCTTAAGCGAAGATTTATCTAGTGAAAAGACTGAAAGAGCCTTCGTTAACACCGATCTACGTGGCAATGACGCAGAATTCCAAGCGGTTGTACCTTCTGCTGCTCTGACGCTCCACCAAACCCCTCACCCATCGTTTGACGCGTGGCTTCATCAACGGCTCTCTTCAGTTGCCGTTTGCGCTTCCTAAACCCATTTCGAAAAACCCTTAAACCCATTTCGCTCCACTGTTCCATCACTTTCTTCGCGCCTGCAAACGCTCCAACTTCTTTCTGTGAAAACTCTCAACGCTCTTCAATGCTCTAGATCACCATCTTCCTCCATCGTCTTCCTGATCATCGAAAGGTACCTAATTTCCTTCATCTGCTGGTTTTTCTTGCATTTTCATCGATTCGCATCATCCTGTAACTGCCTGGTGCATACGCTGTGGGTTGTTTTTCCATTTCTCCTTCTGCGCAACTTAGGGCTTCGTCAATCGTCGCAACGAACCTACATTCGTTCGTTTTTCACCTTCCTTCTATGATCGAGTCAACCTCTGTAACCCCCTGATCGTTTTTCCTTTCTTCTTCCTTTGCAGCTGCTATCATGACTCGCACAAAGATTACCCCGAACCCTCCTCCTTCAGCACGAAACCTTCCTTCACAAGCACACGACTCAACACAAGTTCGTGGCGCTTCATCTTCGCAGGCTGAGAGGCCTGCGTCTTCCCAACCTGTCCTGGCCCAGGCGACTCCACCTAACGCTGGAGGAGCCCCCGTTCCCCTGCCCGACTTCAAAACTTTGTATCCCTGGGCCAACTCGACCCTTCTGAGGGAGACATCCTCTGTGAACACTGCGGGAGCAGTCTTGCGGCTGACTAAGGGGGACGAGATCTATCAATCGTTTCACAAGGAGCACGACGAGAAGATGATGGTGCTGCCTTGCCCCGCCGATCTGCCCGTGTGTGCTGATGACAAAGTAAGCGCCGACGGGCCCTTCTGCTTTGTCTATACGAATTTGTTCAAGAAGGTCAAGCTCAGGTTCCCTTTCACCCGATTCGAGAGGGAACTTCTTACCGAGCTCAACATTGCTGCCGCCCAGCTCCACCCCAACAGCTGGGCGTTTGTTCGAGCTTTTCAAGTAATGTGCGCCCACCTGGGGTTGCCCGCGTCGGTGGACGTGTTTTTATTCCTCTTCGAAGCCAAACACCCAGGAGAGCGCCTGTGGGTCAGCTTGAATGCGATTGCTGGGAGGTCCATCTTTACCATCTTCCAGCAATCGTACAAAGACTGGAAGGGGAAGTTCGTCCAAATACGTGCGAACGACAAGGACGCCTCCCTCCTCGATGGCTTCCCCTTGTACTGGGTGGACAAGGGGAAGAAGGAGTCCAAGAGCTGCTTCAGGAGGCCCAGAAGTCCTGACAGCATGGGAGCATTGGACAGAGACCTCTGTCTCTTCTGGAAGAAGGTGGCGGACGCCAATATAACATTCCTTACCACCACCTTGATATGCTTCGAATTCTACGAAGATCAGCTAGAAATTCGAATAGGTTAGGACATTAAACTCTTGTCTTGATACTGCTTCTGTTTAGCTGCTTCTGGGCGTCTTGTGCGTTATGCGCAAGACTTTGGTTTTACCTTTCCTGCATATATCATCTGCTTTGTTGTTTTATTACCTTATGCACTTATTTATTTTTCTTGAGTTAACCCATGCATCTTCGCTCCATGCAGACGACATGTTGCCCAGAAACATGCTTGCTGAACTGAAGGCGCTCGCCCGAAACCACGGGTTGGCGACCGGTTCCCAAACGGTGCCCAACTCGGTGGTGGAGGCCGCCATTGTCCAAGGGCGATCACCACCGAAGGAACCCGCCCAACGCAAAAAATTGGTCCTTAAGAGACCTAAAAGGAAAGCCCCTCAAGTCATCCATGAGGAGGAAGAAGAGGATGACGAGGTCACCGAGGATGGCCTCGTTACGAAGAGGAAGAGGGTGGCACCTTCTTCACTACCTGTTCCACCCCTTCTTCCATCCTCAACACCACCATCGACGCCTGCTCCTCCCCCATCATCGCCAACACCAGAGGCTCCTTCCTCACCAGTCCGAGCGGTTCCACTGGCCACTGCGCCACCTGCAGCTGAGGCCCAAGAGCCAAATTTCCTGGAGGACCCCCCAAGCGCCTCTACGCCATATGTGTCAGCTGGAGGGGGCCCCCTTCAAACGCTTCTGCTGCAGAAAATGCTCCAATCGGGGATGAGGTTGCTCATACCTCTCCGATTCTGATTACCGAATCCCCGATTGCGTCGCCACGCCAGGAAGCAGCTACTGAAGAACCTGCTAAGGAAGGTGGCGACGAGAACCCACAACAAGCCCCCACAGCGCCTCTGGTGCCTCTGCAAGCCGCAAACCTTCCCCTTGAGGTCACAAGGATGTGGGAGCCTCTAACCGCCAAGCTGAAGACCATAGCAGAGGACATCCCTGCGATCATAACCAGGGCTGTGGAGGGTTCAACCAGGAGGCTCCAGGACGACCTCTTCAACCTCAAAACCGAAAACAGCACCATGAGGATCGAGGCGGAGAAGTTGTCCTTCAGCCTGACGCTCGCTGAAATCGAACACTCCCGAGTGGAGGATGCAATGAATACCGAGCTCAGGCTGGCGCGCAAGGAGGCTACTGACCTTCGCCGCAAAGTTCACCAACTTGCCCAAGAGAAGGTCGAGCTGGAAAGCAAAATTGTGCCTCTTCGTGCCAAGGCGGTCGACCTGGAGGCTCTCATGAAAGCTGACGCCGCTAAGGTGCAAAAACTGGAGCAGAGGTCGATCGACCGAGAGAAACTACTTGGGCAAGTAGAAAAGGCGAGGGACGACGCCATGGCTGATCTCGTCGAGGCCAACAAAGAGAAAGGAAAGGTGGCTGCTGAGTTGGCCCAAGCACAATCGGAATCCAAGAAGGTTACTGAAGACCTTCTCCAGGCTCAAGAGACCAACGAACAACTTAAAAAACAGGTTGAAGAGCTGGAACAGCAGAATAAAGAGCTGAAGGAGCAAACTGAAGACCTCAAGAAGCGGATTGAGGAACTTCAGGGGAAAATTGAAGAACTCAAGCTAAATTCTGCTCAGATTCTGGCTGCTGGATTCGAAGCTGCGCGGGAACAATTCGCTTGCCTATTCCCCGACCTGGATCTCAGCCTGGTGTCACTGAACAATGAAGTAGTAGATGGAAAAGTCGTTCCTGCTGAAGACTAATCAACTCCTCTTCATCTGCTACTTTTATGATTTCCCTTGTATTATTCTGTAATAAACTCGTGTATATGTGCCTTTAACAGATACTTATCTTAACGACAACGTTTGGGTGTTCCCTCTCCTGACTTCTTTAAGCGCTTTATCCTTCTTTGCGTGCTTAACTTTATCGGATTTAACTTAATGATTTTGCAAACACGACTTTTGACTTAACTGCTTCGAACCACTTCAAACTTAAGCAATAATCGCCTTAACCAACTTGTACTCTTAAGGCAACTAACCTTATCGTAAGAATACCCTTCAAGAAACGAACTGTAACTCAGTTATTGGCTCAAAACACCGTCCCACTCGACCTGCTTCATCAAACAGGTCTTTCAACCTTCTCGATCGCCAAGAACTCTTTGTGATATCAGCTTCTTTCCAGCCTCCCGCTTTGGCAATCGTTTCTTTATCTGGGAGTAGAAATGCCTTTTGGGATCCTTCTTTGCCCCCCTGAGCTTCAGAACAAAAGACCGGCTGACTAGGCGTTCTCTTCGAACCTACCTTAGCCACCTTCCAAACTTCTTCCACCCTCTGCGCCATACCTGAACTCGTTCGAGACGAGAAGGATTTTATCTTGCCTACGCTCGCATGTAAGCGGGAAGGTCTTTAACTCGCCTGAACTCGCTCATCGGCGAGAAGGTCTTTATGTTGCCTGAACTCGCTCATCGGCGAGAAGGTCTTTATCTTGCCTCTACATTGCCCCAGGGGTTACATCTTCTCGCCCCCAGAAACACGGAGGACTTTTACTCTTCCTCGCCTGCACTCGCTCGACGGCGAGGAGGTCTTTAACTTGCCTAGACTCGCTCGTCGGCGAGAAGGACTTTATCTGGTGCCTCAACTTGCCCAGGGTGTACATCTCCTCCCCCCTGGATGCACTGAGGACCTTTTCTCTTTCTCGCCTCCACTCGCTCGAGGCGAGGAGGTCTTTAACTCGCCTCAGAACGCGCGAGGGCGTTGAGGTCTTTCATCTAGTGCCTCCGATCGCCGAAAAACGATGAGGACTTAAAAACTTTAACTGGTGCCTCCAATCGCCGAAAAACGATGAGGACTTAAAAACTTTAACTGAAAGCATGCGATATATCTTTTCTTGCCTTAAATCACTTACAAGTGACAAGGTCTTTCTTCAAAACTTTTGGAAAACAGCAAACATGCAACCAGAAAACGCCTTGTACTTCGAAAACTCTTCTTTTATTGGGTGGCCTCATTAAAAACCCTCCTTAGGGAAAAAAGAGTGCCCCCTTCAAACTGTTTTAACAGAGACATTGTAATATAACCTTTGTGTTTGTCTTTACTTACAAAGCTCTTAACTATAGTACAACTTCAGGTGTGTGGCGTTCCAGGTGCGAGGAATCGCCCCTCCTTCCAGCGTCTCTAAGCGGTAGGCCCCGTTCCCGAGCGCCTCGGTTATTCTGAACGGTCCAGTCCACTTGGGTGACAGTTTATTCTCCATCTCGTATTGGTGGGCCTTCCTCATCACCAAGTCGCCCTCTCTAAACTGCCTTGGCATCACCTTTGAGTTGTATCTTCGTTCAACCCTTCTCTTCACAGCTTCAGCCTTCAACCTCGCCTCTTCCCTGACCTCATCCAGTAGATCCAGGTTCAGCCTTCTTTCGTCATTCGAGTCTTCCTCTACGAAGTTTTGGAATCTCGGCGAGCTCTCCTGGATCTCCACCGGAATCATGGCATCACACCCATAGACCAAGCTGAACGGGGTCTCATGGGTTCCTGACTGCTCGGTGGTGTGGTACGCCCAGACTATACGGGGCACCTCCTCAGCCCAACTTCCCTTGGCTTTCTCAAGCCTTCTCTTCAAACCTCTCAACAACACCCGATTAGCTGACTCCACCTGGCCATTTGTCTGAGGGTGCTCGACGGATGCAAACACTTGTTGAATTCCCACCCCTTCGCAAAGCTTCTTCAACAGGTGGCTTGCAAACTGTGTCCCATTATCTGACACCAAGCGTTTAGGCACTCCAAACCGGCACACGATGTTCTTCCACACGAAACCTTCGATCTTGTGTGCGGTGATCTGGGCCACTGGTTCTGCTTCAATCCACTTGGTGAAATACTCAATCGCCACTACCAAGTATTTCATCTGCCTGATCGCCAGCGGGAAAAGTCCCAGGATGTCGATTCCCCAAGTATGAAACGGCCAAGGGCTATAGATCGACTTCAACTCCTCGGGAGGTGCCTTGTGCCAATCGGCGTGCTGCTGGCATTGTTTGCAACACTGGGCATATTTCTTGCAATCTTCTCTCATAGATGGCCAGTAGTAGCCTGCACGGAGAGTCCTCGCGGCCAGAGCTCGACCCCCGACGTGGCTTCCGCATATACCTTCGTGGAGCTCCGCCATGACTCTCGTGCACTTCTCGCCGTGTATACATTCCAGGAGCGGGTGAGTGAACCCAAACCTGTACAGATCGCCATCAATCAACGTGTACTTGCTGGAATTTTTCTTTACCTTCCTAGCTTCCGCCGGATCCAGCGGGAGGAGGCCATCTGCCAGGCACCGCTTGTACTGTGTCATCCAAGTGTCTGGCTCATGGGTGGCGCAGACCTGCATCACATTCACCTTCTCTCCTCGACATGCTCTAACTCTCGGCGATCTCAGAGTTTCTTGCGTCAAGGACTTATGGCTTCTCGGTGCTCTCTCCGTCGACTTGCTTATCTGAAGGACCAGGTGATCTGCTACAAATGCCCTTGGCGTCTTCAGAGTTTCTTGAATCACCGTCCTCTGCCTACCCCCCTTGCCTGAGCTGGCGAGCTTAGCAAGCAAGTCAGCTCGGGCATTCTGCTCTCTGGGCACATGTACTACTTCAAAAGAGGCAAAGGAACTCTTCAATTCCTGCACATACGCCAAGTAAGCCGCCATTTGTGGATCTTTAGCCTGGAACTCGCCTGTTACTTGCCCCGTGACCAGCAGCGAGTCACTCTTAGCCATCAGCACCCTAGCTCCCATCTCCTTGGCCAGCAGAATCCCGGCGATCAGCGCCTCATACTCTGCTTGATTGTTACTGGCCTTGAAGGCAAACCTCAGAGATTGTTCGATCAGCACGCCGTTGGGTCCTTCCAATATGACTCCAGCACCGCTGCCCTGCTGGTTCGACGATCCATCCACTGAAAGTACCCAACGGAAATCGTCTCCTTCAACCCGCGTCGCCTCTGATGAGAGCTCGACCACGAAATCTGCAAAGATTTGCCCCTTGATCGGGCCTCGAGGCTCATATTTGATATCGAACTCTGACAACTCCACTGCCCACTTCACCATCCTTCCCGCCACGTCGGGTTTCTTCAAGACCTTCTGGATGGGCAGGTCAGTCATCACCAGTATTGTGAAACTATGGAAGTAGTGGCGCAACCTCCTCGCCGAAAACACCACAGCCAGCGCAGCCTTCTCCAGGGCCTGATATCTCGTTTCTGGGCCCTGCAACACCTTGCTCACAAAATAAATAGGCTTCTGAGCCTGATCTTGATCCTGGGCGAGCACCGCACTCACCGCCCTCTCAGTCACAGCAAAATACAACCTGAGAGGGATTCCCGCCAGCGGTTTGCACAGAACCGGCGGGCTCGCCAGATACTCCTTCAGTTTGACGAAAGCTTCCTCGCACTCTTTCGTCCAAGCAAACTTATTATTGCGCCGCAGACATTGAAAATAGGGATGCCTCTTTTCTCCGCTAGCTGACACGAAGCGAGATAGGGCTGCCATCCGACCTGTTAGCTGCTGGACTTCTTTCACCGTAGCTGGGCTCCTCATCGCCAAGATGGCGGCACACTTATCCGGGTTGGCTTCTATTCCTCTGTCAGTCAAGAGGAAACCCAAAAACTTTCCAGCCTCCACGCCGAAAATGCATTTCTCCGGATTGAGCTTTAACTTGAACTTGGCGATCGTCGTGAACAATTCTTCCAAGTCTGCCACGTGCTTGCTTTTTTCCTGCGAGGTCACGACCATGTCATCGACGTAGGCTTGCACGTTCCTTCCCAGCATTGGTGCAAGTACTCGATCCATCAGCCTCTGGTACGTGGCCCCCGCGTTCTTCAGCCCAAACGGCATCACCTTATAGCAATAGCACGATCTCTCCGTCATGAAGGCTGTCTTCTCTTCATCCATGGGATGCATCTTGATCTGATTATAGCCTGAGAAGGCATCCAGGAAGCTCAGCAACTTGCACCCTGCAGCACTATCAACCAGGGCATCAATGCTTGGTAAAGGATACGAATCCTTTGGGCAAGCTTTGTTCAGGTCGGTGAAATCGACGCACATGCGCCATTTCCCGTTACTCTTCTTCACCAGCACGACATTTGCCAGCCATTCAGGGTACTGGACTTCCCTGATGTGGCCTGCAGCGAGGAGTTTCTGTGTTTCGTCCCTGATCGCCTGCCTCCTCTCCTCGTTGAACTTTCTTCTCCTTTGTCGCACCGGTCTCACCAAATTGTCCATCGCCAGATGATGGCACAAGAAGTCGGGATCAATCCCGGGCATGTCCGAAGCGGACCATGCAAACGCGTCCAGATGCCGCTCAATCACCTTGGCGATCTGGTCCTGGAGATCGACCTCCAGAGATCTTCCTAGCTTGAAGATTTTTCCTCCGATCTCCTTTTCAAGCCATTGCTCGACAGGTTTAGGCCTGGATTCTCTGGCGATCACCGCCCTGGCGATTCCCTGTTCCCTTGCTTCTTCGGGGCGATTCCGCGCCTCTTCCTCCTCCAGGCCAGCATTCCTCTCCCCTAGCTCAGCGTCTACCATCTCTACATCTCTTCCGGCAGCCTCCTCTGTTGCCGTCGATCTGGGCTTCACACCGGGAGGTGGGGTGGTTGTTACATAACTCACTGATCTTTTGTTTTTCAGGCTATTCTCATAGCACCTTTTCGCTTCTTTCTGATCAGACTTGATCGTGATCACCACCCCTTCCATGGATGGCAACTTTACTTTCATGTGCCGAGTCGACGGAATGGCGCCTATCCTATTAAGCGTGGGCCTTCCCAACAGGATGTTATACGCTGAAGGGGCGTTTACGATGAGGTACTTGATTTTCTCCGTCCTCGACCCAGCCTCATCTGTAAACGTGGTTCTCAGCTCAATGTACCCCCTGACCTCCACCTGGTCGCCAGCGAATCCATATAGACACCCTCCATAGGGCCTTAGCTGGTCAAGGGGCAACTCCAGCTGGAGAAAGTCGGCCAGAACATCACGTCTGCCGAGCTTCCTTGGTCCACCAGAACTCTGTGGACCTTCCTTCCCGCCGTAATCAACGAAATGACTATGGGATCGTTGTCATGAGGCACAACGTCCCGAAGATCCTGCTTGGTGAACGTAATGTCCACTTCCGGCGAGTGATCTTCAAACATATCCACTGTCATCACCGATCGCGCGTACTTCTTCCTCTGCGATGCGGTGCATCCACCACCTGAGAAACCCCCTGCTATGGTGTGGATCTCCCCGTGGATAGGCATCTCGTGTTGCTGGGCTTCTCCACCTGCTGGCTGGGAACTCGACGCTCCCCCCGTCCTCCTGTCCAGCAGATAGTCATTTAGGAACCCGCTCTTAACCAGATCGTCGAGCTGGTATCCTAAAGACAAACACGAGTCCAAAGTGTGGCCGAAACACTGGTGGAACTCACACCAGGCGTCCGGCTTTGACCCCAGCACCTTGTCGCCCACCTTCTCAGGCGCTTTCAACCTAGCAGATATGTTAGGAATGACGATCAGGTCCGCTAGTCCCATGACAAATTTGTGCTTAGGCGGGCGATTGTATTCCCGGCGTGCTGGTTGCTGGCGTGCTTGGCTTCTTCCCTTGTTTCTCCTATCGTAAGGATGGCGAGTCCTTTGGTCTTTCCTGGCCGCCGCCGCCATTTCCAGCACCCTCTGCGGCTGGATCCTGGTCTGGGCGCGTGGCCTGGCGGGAGCCACGCTGCCTCTTTTCTCGGCGACTTCACTCTCGTCGGCGATGTGAGCCACCGCAAGTCGCCTGACTTCAGCAAATGTCGCGGGGTGAGCCCTGATCAAGGCCTCGCAGAATGGTCCTGGCTGCACGCCCTTCTTGAATGCATAGACCAGCATTTCTTCATCCTTGGCCGGCGATCTGACCATCTGCGCCCCAAAGCGATTCAGGTAGTCTCTGAGGGACTCTCCCTGGTACTGCCTTATATCAAACAGATCATAAGACACCCTGGGCGGTGCCTTATTCACGATGTACTGCTCAACGAAGATCTTCGAGAACTGTTGAAAATTGGTTATGTGGCCGTTAGGCAGGCTCACAAACCACTCCATCGCCGTTCCCTGGAGCGTACTCACGAACATCTTGCAGTAGACGGCGTCTGACCCTCCCTACAGCATCATCTGCGTATGGAACGTGGTCAGATGAGCCTCTGGATCCTCCACGCCGGTAAAGACAGCCTTAACCGGAACCACGCTCGTGGGAATTAGCGTGTCGGTAATCGCCTGAACAAAAGGCATTGGGAAAACACGAGGTGGCGTCGACGGCGCCACCTCTTCAGCTGAAGAACGTCCTTGCTGCTCCTGAAGAGCTCGACGCAGCTCCTCAGTCACCTTGCTAAGCTCCTCGTTCCTGGCGCGAGAGGCGATCAGGTCCTCATGTATCCTCGCCTGCTCTACTCGTGAGGCTTCCACAGTTGCCTGCAACGAGCGCATCATCTCTGCCATCTGCGCCATGGTCATGGCGGCGTCGCCTTCAGCAGCGACAGGCGCCACGGGGCTTGAATGATTGCTTCTCATTTTTCTCATGAACTTCAGCGAATCACAGGAATGCAACGAACAACACTTCAGCCACGATCGAATCAGCGATCAATCGGAGAAAATAGCGCGAAACTTGGGCAAGAAAACTCAAGAACACCGTAAGCCTTCAAAGAAAACCACAACTTCACCAGAAACCAACGCTTCCCCGCGGACAACCAAACGAACGAAAGAACCCGAACCTCCACCAAACAGATTACGCGTAAGCAGCAGGAAACCTCCCTCCACCGATCGAGAAGCCAAACGAACGGTACAAAACGCAAATTCACCGAATGAAACTCGAGCGAACAGCAAGCGGTGGTTGCACCAGCACACAACCACGCAGAAAACTTCGAAAACCTCCAAAAACTCACGCTGTGGATGGGAGCAAGTTTTACACGGCCCCACGGTGGGCGCCTGATGATCCTGCCTGTTGACCGGAACGCTGGAAACTGCCTCGTCAAAGGATCGACGTGCGCACCGCTTCTCACCTCCGTTCCTCTTCGGGATCTACCTCAAGAACCTGCAAAGAAACAGAACGGCGCCGCTGCGGCCGATCGCACTCCAACGCTCAAGTCAGTGACGGTATCACCAAATACTAAGAGAACAAGAACCGTGCAAATCCTTTCTCACAGTCAGCTCTATCACTCGCAAGCGTAAAGTGTATGAACTGAACGTGCGTACCTCAGAAAGTTTGTTAAGAACTCTTATATACCTGGTAGCTTTCTCTCTCCTGGCAGTTACAGACTTGGACACGTGGCTCGCATCCAACTGCACACGTGCCATCATCTGGAGGCTCCCTGACTTGGCGCTGCTTCTACTCTCATTTTGGCTAAGTTACTTATGCATGGTACTGCCCAGTGCATAGCTAACTTGGGAGTGCGATCTCTACTGGAACTGGCGAGTTAGGGGCCTTCATACACCTTCCCTGCGGTCTCGCCGGCCGCCTTCACAATCTGCTTCTCCTTCATCTTCGGCGATGTGCTCGCTCTGGCGATCTCCAATGACTAGGTCGCCTGAATCTACATCTGGCGACTTCATCTTTAACCTGGCGATCGCCGATTCTGGTAAGCTGGAAATCGGAACACGCCAATATAACAACTAGCGACTACACGAGCCCCCCGACTTCCTTCCCTTCTGCCAACCTGGCGCCTTGTCAACACGCCTATACTGTAGGAGGATGCCACGTCATCACACCCGACCACCAGGGCGGTACAGCCAACAATGAGACAACATTCTTTCAAGAGACAAAACCCCATGTTCTTAATGTTTTTCAATCTCCATCAAATTAATTTTGATTAGATATAATAAGATGTGTATAACCGCTCACATTAATCAATGGGTAATTTATTTTATTAAATCACATTTAAGTCCAAAGCCAAAAATCTATTTTACATAAGCCACATTATAAAATTAATTTACATTATATAATTTTCTAACACTTTCATTATTGATTTGGCAATAATCTTCAAATATTTATTTGGTAAGCTTTGCATAATTCATTTGAAAAGCTTTTATAATAATATTAAAATATTTATTTGGTGAGATTTTCATAATAATATTAAAATATTCATTTGGCAAGCTTTCATGATTCATTTGGCAAACTTTCATAATTCATTTGACGAACTTTTATAATTCATTTAACGAGCTTTCATAATAATCGTAAAATATTAATTGAAAAGCTTTTATAATAATCTTCTTCAAATATTCATTTGACGAGCTTTCATAATTCATTTGGTGAACTTTCATAATAATTTTGAATATTTGGAAAACTTTCATAATTTATTTGGTGAACTTTAATAATAATATTCAAATATTTTTATACTTAGTTTTTGAAACTTCAAATGTCTCGCCTATGTGACGAGTTGTACTACAATCTATAACATTAACACAAATATATACACCCCTAACTGACAAGCTTTTATTATGTGTGTATACCTAATTAAAAATCTTATAGGAACACTCCAACCTTATACATAAGTGTGTTGCCTATTGTATTCATATAAGTGTGTATATTTTCTTACATACTTAATATATAACTCCAAGTCTATAAATATGTATTAATTGCCTATTGTATTTTACACTCATTGAAGAAAAAATCTATATTCCTGTCTTGCTTCATCTCCTATGTTATAACGGTATCAACATATATATTTGATAAAAAAAAAGTGTCAACACATAGCAGTTCACGAAAAATAATCATTTCTAAATTTTAGAAGTCATGAAGAAAATATATTTGTCTTCAAACTAAACTAATTTAATCATACGCTGCGAACATTATAAAGCATTTGTAGCCAAGAGAAAGGTAGAAATAAGTAGTTTTTAACTGAGAAGAAAGCCGGGAGAAATAATTAAGGTATTATAGGCTGAAGCACTATGCTGAAGTTGTAAGTTAACAGTTCTGACATTAGATAAATCGGTGGCAAACACATTGTATTTAATTTATTAGGAATACAATAATGATTTATTCAAGCGGACCCTCAACCACATTAGACTTTGATCACACGTCCGTTTGTTGTTATCTGAAATTTGTCAGAAACGAATTGTTAATTAGTATTAAACCTTTTCATCCTGACAAAACCAGTGGAATAGAAGCTCTGGGGAATGGAATAGAAACGGGATTTTCGGACTCTGAGGAGCCTTGAAACCTATAATATAATCGTAGCTGGGTCTAACTGGAAGTTTGTGTTGAATTATATATTTGAGCTGTGTTTTGGAATCTGGTTCTGGTCCACGTTTCCAAATGATATTTCAAAAGTTACAAACACAATGCATAAAATATATCATTTTCTTGGAACTTTGCTTTGTCTTGGCTTGTAGCGGATATGCCTAAGCTTTCATGAGATTAATATGTTGAAATGGTATTTGATCGTAATCCCTAGATGCTGCTACTTTGGTGGTTTATTGAGATTCCACCTTTTGGGTCATAAACTAATCACAGAAAAAAATGGCTGTTAAAATCTCCGTGACTTAGATTTGTTTCATGGTATAGTACGGGTGTTCTCTTTTTTAGAGCCTTGCCTTTTGCTTCTTCTTCTCATGTATATATCAACTAAAAACCAAGCCTCGCGAAACACGCACTCCTTTAAACGTCACCACAAAAGGTGGCTGAACCTTCGGATGCAGAACCCTTTTCAGGAAGCATATAATGGCTTCTTCACATTGAGTGAATTTCACTCTCTCCTTCCTCTTCTTTGCTCTTTTACTCTTCTCAAACTGCACTTCAAATTAATGCACTTCTTTTAGGGTTAATTAGTTCAAACCCTTAAACCGCATCTCTCTTTTTCACAAGTTTTGGTTAAATCTTATAGGGGCAACAAGGGTCTATCTTTTTCTATTTTTGAGCACAAGATTAGGCTAAGAGATGGAAGAGAGAAATGATAATGGTGAGAAACTGGATGAGGTTATGCTACCGGGTTTCAGGTTTCATCCAACAGACGAGGAGCTTGTTGGATTTTACCTTAAGAGAAAGATTCAGCAGAGTCCTCTTTCTATTGAGCTCATCAAGCAGCTTGATATCTATAAGTATGATCCTTGGGATCTTCCAAGTAAGAGAACACACACTGGCTTAATTCACGTATAAACTGTTGTACCCTTTTTATTTTATCCAAGTATCTAACAAACTTTTCATTTTTTATGTGCTTGTGATGTGTAGAGTTGGCCACCACTGGGGAGAAAGAGTGGTATTTCTACTGTCCAAGAGACAGAAAGTACAGGAACAGTGCAAGGCCTAATAGGGTAACTGGAGCTGGGTTCTGGAAGGCTACAGGGACGGATCGCCCTATATATTCCTCGGAGGGTTCCAAGTGTATTGGTCTGAAGAAGTCCCTTGTGTTCTACAAAGGTAGAGCTGCCAAAGGGATTAAAACTGATTGGATGATGCATGAGTTTAGACTACCTTCTCTCACTAACCCATCCTCATCCCCTAAGAAGTTCATGGACAAGACCATTCCTGCTAACGTGAGTAAAACTTCTAAAACCAATATTTCAAAAACCACCATATTAGGATTATTTGGTAAAAATGATATAGGAAAAACAATGGGAGACAACGTTTTTCTTGGTTTGACTTATTATTTATTGCCAATAACTTGTTTTTGAACTTGCAGGAATCCTGGGCAATCTGCAGAATCTTCAAGAAAACCAATGCTACAGCACAAAGAGCTCTCTCTCACTCTTGGGTCTCACCCTTGCCTGAAACCACCACTTCAGATCATATGTTAGGCACTGATAGATATGGCAACCAATTTTCTACAGCAAACATGCTATTTCCAAAGAAAACTAGCTTAGCCAGCCAGTTTTGTACTTTTAATCACAATGACACACAACACTCAACCACTACTACTAGCACCCCTTGTCCTATAGATATTCTATCTTCTTATAACAAACCAATTATTAATCCATTAATGCTTTACAAGCCCTTAGATCTGTTACCCATTTCAAATGGAGACCTTAGCACTGGTTTAATATTCTCATGTCCTCTTGAAACTTCAACAAACAGTGCTAAATCTTCGATGGATGTCTCTTCATTGCTAATGAGTACCTCAACTTCAGTGCTTGGGGAATTTAATAGTAAGACCTCTGAGGGATTGAGCACAAACTTTGGTGGGTTACAGGAGCATGGCTACCAAATACCACTACTACGTGAAATGCAAGGGAGCTTTGGCAACCACGATGACAACGTATTTATAAAGATTCCTAATGTGGATGTGGCTCATGTTGGTGAGCAACAATCGGAGACAGTGCGATCCACTGGGTTTCCAATCAGTATTGGCGATGCATGGAAGCCAAATGTGCTTTGGGATAGTTCATCTTTGTCCTTGTGATAAACCTTGTACTTATTCTACAACCAAGGACTATACTTGGTCCAATTTACATATATTAGAAGCCAATTCTAACAAGCCGGGATTAGCTAGTGTATTTCTATTCAGTTTTCATGCATGTAGATCTTTTAGTTAGGACTCCGAACCTTTTTAATTTGTTACTCCAGACAAGATGTCAACTATCTAATGTTTGTAGAAAGAATTTTGAAAGCAATGTTTATGTTTTAAAAAATGACTTTAAGAGAAAGTGAAATTTCTATATTCAAATTTTGTGAGTTTTTTTTATATATTTTCTTATTAGATTCAAAATTAAAATCTTATAATAAAATGTTAATAATAATTATTTTTATTTTAAAACCAACCTAGTGTGTTGGTTAAAACTTCTATGTTTAATTGAATTCAATTCCCTCGTGAAACAAAATGTTATGCTAATTATATTAAGGTGTGAGTGTAAAACAATACCCTAATGGTAGTTCTATGTATATTCATGTGATGATTTTATAGTGGGAACTTAATGCGTTTTAGTATATGTGAAAAAAATCCTTCAGGTTTAAGTGAGACGTGCGGGGTTGGACATAGATTTTTTTAATAGGGTTAGAGTATCTCTCAAATATTTTTATTTATTATATTTTTTTTAATTTTATTTATCTTTAGACTAAACAAATTTTTTATCATATTACCATTTTTATTATACTTATTATTATTGATACAATTTATACATATTATTATTAATTAGGATTTGAATTCCATAATGTTCTGAATTGGCAAGGTTTACAACCTTTCCTTGGAATTAATCTTTCGTATTATGAGGACTTGGTAAGAGTATTTTATACAAATGTAAAAATCACACATGTTGGTCACCTTGCCATTGACATTTGCAGAAGGATGATACACATTCAAGAAATGGATTGGATGACCATTGCTCATCTACAGTATGACAGTCTTAAGTTAACCCCTGGGACGATCCCTGAGGAACTGAATTTTGATCAAGCACTGGCATTATCGTCCATGATTCGTGAAGATGTTGAAGGTGAAAATCTAAAAAATGTCGGTAGTTTGAAAATGAATGACCGACTGTTGCATTACACATGAGTGCATATCTTGTGCCCTCGTGGAAGCAACTTTACACAACTACTGAATGAAGATATTTTCATGTTGTGGTTAATAAAAAATATTGTACTCATTAATTGACCTCATTACATCATGCAACACATCATCAAATGTCGGGATAACAAGATGTCTCTCCCATATGCAAATTTGATAACGAGGATCTTGCAGGTGTATGGCTTCGACTTGTCGAATGAACAAGCAATAATGCTAGGCTAGAATCATTACTTTGGGAAAAAAAGTATGACAAAATTAAATAAAATATATTCCAGGTCAATGGCGTATGGCAACTTGGTAGGCCTCACCATGCACACGAAGAAGATGATGAAGAGGATGAATTGCCAACACAAGATGTTGAAGGTGGTCAACCTAAGGCGGCAATCCCCAATCAAACCAAATTGTTAACTCAAATTTTGTTCGACATACAAAACATGAATACCCGCATTGATAGGGTTGATCAAAGGATGAACCAAATTGAGGATACTCTGAATGATATTCGACGTCATCAAGGCCATTGATTGTGTTATCATTATGTTATTGTCATTGTTATTTTTATTTCTAATTTTCATGTTGAACATTAATTAATTGTTATTGTTATTTTTGTCGTTGATCATTGACAAATTGTTATTTAATATTAAGGTTTTATGCTATTTTTCATGCTACTTATTTACATAATCATATTGTTTTGAATGCAACTTTTTACCATTTTATTTCTATTATGCATAAATCATATTTGTGTCCCTAAACCCTAATACGGAACTTCGACAACATTGGTTAAGTGTCATTCAATGTCTGTGTATCAGAACACGTCGTCATCTAGTTGTACTGATTGTAGTGTGCAAAAACGTGGTACTTTTACCCATGTTACTGGGAGCATAAGTACCTTCGTTGCTCCTATTTGTGATTGTGGACAGTTTGTTGTTTTGAGAATAGCGACAACAGGAAAAAATGTTGGAAAATTTTTTGGGGTTGTCCCAACTACAAGGTAAAATTTATTTAATTAGGTTTAATACAAACTTAAGAATGTTATTTTGAACTTATTCATTGTTCAATTTTATTGTTTTCTTGAAAACAGATTAGAAGTGGCATGGTTCTAGACTGTAATTTTTTCAAATGGTGCATTGAAGACATTACCGATGAACAAGATGCAATTATTATCATACAACGGAATAAGATATGTCTTCTAGAAAACCGTTTGAAGGTCTCCACAAGAATGATTAAAATGTTATTACTGAGGGTGTCTTTTCCTTTTCTAATTAATATTATTATGTTCTTCATTTTTACATAATTTCAAAATTACAAACAAATTAACGTGTCTTTATATCTCTTTCTAGATTAAATATAATGACTTTATATTATATATTTTGACAATATTCATGTTATATTCTAAATATTTATTTTCTTTTTAAAATATATTCATTTTTCTATTCATAATAATAATAATCATTATTAAAATTAATTTTATATATATTTATATATATAACATAACATAATTTAAAAATTCATATATAATATTAAAATTATGTAAATAAATTCAGTTAAGTAAAAAATAAAATAAAATAAATAAAATGTTAAATAATCAAATTATACTTAAACTTAAAATTATAATTCATGATTTCTTTCAATTTTATATTTTTTTATTTATAAATGAAACTTAAAATTATTTTAATTAACTAAAATATGAAAAATGATTCATCATTATTTATTCTTCTTTTATATACAAGGGTAAATTTGTAATCTTACAAATTTTACTATTTAAAATAATTTATAATATTCTTACAACCAACACATCAGTCACAAATTTCAATAAATTTTTCTCACACATCTACTCTAATATATCCCAATCCAAACAACCTCAACTTTCTTCATACTTCTACTCCCCTCACTCTCAACTTTCCACTCTGTCACTCTCTAATCCAAACAAAGCCTAACTTTCTTACAACCAACACATCACTCACAAATAATTTATAATATTCTTACAACCAACACATCACTCACAAATTTCAATAAATTTTTCTCACACATCTACTCTAATATATCTCAATCCAAACAACCTCAACTTTCTTCATACTTCTACTCCCCTCACTCTCAACTTTCTACTCTCGTCACTCTCTAATCCAAACAAAGCCTAACTTTCTTACAACCAACACATCACTCACAAATAATTTATAATATTCTTACAACCAACACATCACTCACAAATTTCAATAAATTTTTCTCACACATCTACTCTAATATATCTCAATCCAAACAACCTTAACTTTCTTCATACTTCTACTCCCTTCACTCTCAACTTTCCACTCTCTAATCCAAACAAAGCCTAACTTTATGCGGTGTTATCATTCTATGAGTTTGATTTGAAGGTGCAATGGAGTGATATTTCCAAGTACCGGCACACAGTTTACATAGTACAAACCCACAGAGAGATAAGTTTGATTGCGACATCGAGCTCATCTCACTATTTATCAGCGTAAGAATCGATTCACATCTTTATATAATACAATCATATTTCTAATCAAATTGGTTGCAATTGCTTACCAACTACAAAAGCCCGCAAACCCTATTCTGTATAATAAGGCATGTGTGGAGCTGCTATCATTGCTGACTTGTTGCCCAAGCTTGAGTTGTACGATTTGATCAACACAGAATGTTCATGTATCATTCAAAACGACGACACGTTACTTCGCTCCGTTAAGCGCAGTCGGATAGCATCCCAATCTCCCTGTTGTAGTTGTACCCAGGTGCTACACACTAAAGGGTCTACGCTTTCTCTTACGAGATCCAGAAGAACACCAGCACAAGGAGGAGGGAAACCTAGACGAGATTCCGATCGCACCAGAGAAAAAACGCACCGAGAGAATGAAAGAAAAACAAGGTATGTATATTTCATCATAGCCATTTATTTGCTTATGTTCCGATTGACCGTTTAACAGCCAATCGCCCCAACCCATTAACAGAACGGTTAACAAAAAACCCTACAAATCTAACACCAGTTGAACTTCACCCTCACCAAGGCACTCTCTCTTTCTCCCTTTTCTTCTTTACTTTTCTTTTTTTAATTTTTATTTAAATACGGATTTGGATTCTGTCGTGTTTGACGTAAACTTGAAAAGTCTGCTCCATATGTCCTAAACCAATTACTGTAAAAATTAACAAAAAATATGATACAGTATATAACAATTTAAGGGTCTATTTTAATGGGGGTAAGTAATCACTCCCTCAGTTTTTTATTTTAACAAGATTTATCTTTTTAACATGGAATACAAGGGATTTATAGAGGAGTTTTTTTTTTTAAATCTAATGTAAATTTAATTTGCATTCAATAAAATAGATTAATTTGAAATGAATATTCATTTTAACTAGATTAATTTGAATTAAGTTTTTTCAATTCAATATAAGTTTAGTTAATTTTTAAAAAAATATATTTAATTTGACTCAATGTGTGACTTGTCGACCCAATTATCTATTGAAGTTTCTAACTATCAAAAGTTGTTTTATTTACAATCCCTCTCAGTTCTTCCGCATTTATTTCATTCAAATCAATCAAAAGAAACAAGTCAATGTGTACACAAGGTGTAGTAATTCATACCATAAATGCAATAATATAAAAAAGAAGTTAGATAAGTAAAACATTTAAGTACATATTTTATTATATACTAGGTTGTAAGATTATCATTTTCTTTCTCATTTGTACATAATCTATATAATACGGTGATAGGTGGTATCTGAATACTGAAATATCAAACAAAAGGAAGGAGAAGAATTGCAACAACTCAGGGAAAAGGAAGCTGTGTGATCTTAATGTGAATCTTGCAGATAATATAGAATATTGTTGGCCCACACGGACAAAAAGTTGGAACGAAGAGGATAGCGATGAGACCTCAGATTCAGGTTTAGATTCAAGTTCAGATTCTGAAACGTACTCAGGCCCCTCATGATCTCAGTTTTTAGTGTTTCTACATTGTGAAATAGTAGCCTGTTTTCATTTTCCTACTCTGCAACGAGCGTGTTTCTAAGTTTAATGTATACATAATAAATGGTCATGCATATAGCCCCACTTAGCCACTTCAGAATGTTGGAAACGGTTCTTCATGTATGTTCCACTACTTTTTCAATCAAACAAAGAAAGGACAAAGCTAAGTTTAATGCATAATCGAGTGTCTTTTCGGCTTTTGTATTGTTAAATTCATTGTTGGGGATGTCACTTATCCTTTAATGTATTTGTGTAGATAAGCAAATGGAACTTGTTGGTATCAACTATGCATTTTCTATATCTCGAAAGATTGATATATATATGCTTAAAATTTTGTTCAAGAATCCTATATTTAGTTATTTGCAAATGACTAGGTTACTTATAGTTTATCTACATCAAACACATGGAGACGTATCTCAAAATCTTATTTTGTTTGTTAGGTCAAGATGTAGATATCTTTTTTTTTTCTTTTGTTCTTGGGAATATTTTTCTTAGACTTGTATCACACATGTGAAAATTCCATCCCTCTACATTCTCATCATATACACAAGATGAGCTACCTTAAAATCAAAGGATCGACAGGTTTGCCTTCAAGAACAAATTCATTCCTTCCTTTCCAGATAGACCAACAAATACTTCCTACCTGAGCAGATATTTGGTTGGCATTTTCTGGATATACCCTTTGAATCTCCATCAGTTTATGCCAAAGCCAAAGTTGAAAGCTTTGAACTTCTTTAACATCAACGCGCCACTGGAAATCACTTCCGAACCAAAGGGGTCGTGTCCATGGACAAAACAGGAACACATGTTCAACTGTTTCAGGCTCCGTTCCACAAATGGGGCAGAGTGGACTAATTACAAGCTTTCTCCTGAAAAGGTATTCAAAAGTTGGCAAATCATCTCGGCAAATATTCCACATCAGGACTTTAACATCTGGAGGAGCTACAATGCTACAAATTGCCAACCATAGCCTCTGTGATACACCATGATAACCACGCTTAGCTTGATGCTGCTTCGTACGTGGTGCCTCACAAATTTCCTTGCGTTGTGATACACGGATTCTTTTGGGCAATGACTGAAAACTTTCTTCCAAATCAGGCTTGGAAAGTTCACTAAAAGCTCTTTTTGGACACCAAGGATTTATGAACCGGATATCCTGCATGTTTGTTTTATTCTTGTAAACATGAACTCCCATCCACTTAATGGTTCCTTTCTTGGTTCTGCATGAATGTGGAAAGGCTCTTGGTCCCACGTATGAAACCTCAAGATGGTTCCACCCATCCTCCCCATACACACTTTCCAATCCACCATTGTAGGACTTGAGCTGCACATCGGACAAGAATATATGATATGCGATTAATTTTGATTGCACAGTGAAATGGCAATGCAGCTTTTGAATGCCATTGATGAGCAGGTGGAATCTGGACATGGGAAAACTGCCTTGCTTGTCTAAAACTCCAACAACAGCTAGAGCCATCCTTGGAAATTTGTTACGAAACCAGAAAGACAGAGATGGCCCCCTAGTACAATGATCAAACCATTCTGGTAACCTTGTTCCTGGAAGGGAAAAATCTGTGCCCCCACCCTCATGTAATCTCTGTTGGCCACAATATATAGAAAAAGCATAATGAGTTTTAACAGTTAACAGGATGTAGACAACTGCGCTTGTGAGATTAATAAAGAGAGTAAGAAACCTTACCTGATTCAACATGTTTCGAGACTCACGGGACAATAATGTGCAATTTATTGCCGACAGATATTTTATCTTTGGAGGAACCCCTCTGATTTCTTGAAGCTCCTTGCAGTTGTCCAAAACTAGATTCTTTAGAAAGCGACATTGACTGATGCATTCGGGAAGGACTTTGAAAGCACAGCCAGTTAGGACTAAGAATTCTACATTGGGGAAGCTGGTGGTGGGTGTCAAATCATTGTAGTTTAATCTAAAATCTCTCAAAGACTCAGATGAAACAAATCTTCCTTGTCCTTCACTTTTACCAAGGATCAAATTTACATATCGTCCACATTTTACAGCTGTCAATCTCTCAAGTTTTGGTAACATCAAAATACTTATTGGGATCTGATTAAGCCTCTTGCACTTGTCTAGTACTAAATATTTAAGCCCAGTGAGTTTCCTAAACGAATATGGCAATTCTTCAATATTAGTTCCACACAGGTCAAGATTTTTCATATGTTTCATTTCTTCTAATATGTATGGCAAACGCTGGAGG
This sequence comes from Phaseolus vulgaris, assembly GCF_000499845.2. NCBI lineage: Eukaryota > Viridiplantae > Streptophyta > Magnoliopsida > Fabales > Fabaceae > Phaseolus > Phaseolus vulgaris. The sequence goes on from NC_023758.2 coordinate 32,706,966, forward strand.
CTTGAGCATTTTCTGAGAGACAGATATTCAAGTGATGTTAACTTGAAGCTATGGGGAAAAGTCCTTAGACTGGTGCATCCAATAGCAGTGAACCATTTTAGTTTGTCAAGAAGTCCGATGGAATTATGAACTTCCACTAAATTCTTGCAGTTATCAAGACACAGCTTTCTTAAATTTTTGGCTCCAGACATGTCAGGTACCTGTTTTATGAATCTGCATCCTCTTAAAACCATTTCACTCAGAGACTCGAACTTCTGGTAAGCCAAACTAAAAATAATTAGTTTTGGAAATTTCCAGATGCAGTTTATAAATATAAATATATAAAACAAACAAAACATTTCAAGAAAGATATCAATTGTGCATACCATCAGGTTGAGTTGTTTGCACAATATACTGCGACTCAGAGACAAGTCTAACATAACAAGTCTCCTTGGATCATATTCAGGTGGCAAAGACTGTGTAGGATATCCCCGCCACTTTAGTACTCTCAAACTACTTGGGAGAAATTCAGGGCCTCTAGAAAAGTCAGCATTTTCAATACTTAGCATTTTTAAGTTTGTCATCTTCTTGAGCTCAATTCCATTCCATAGAACTTCCCTGTTCTTTGGCAAGTGTAGCATGATTACTTCAATTGTATCAGTTCCCTTTTAAGCCAAAAGAATATTAACAAGTTATTATTTGTTGAGAATATCATGTACAAATTTAGACAAGTTTCCAAGTCATAAAGCAAATTATCCAATTGTTAACAAATTTTATGAATACAACTTCAAAAAAGAAGTTAAGAATCATGGCCTCTATAGCGTACTTGTCAAAACAGTTTTGTGCAAGTGCAAAAAGAAAAACATAATAGTACACGTACCTTGTCATTTTCTAAAACATCAACAATATCCTCATAAAACCATAATCTACTGCGTTTTCCAGGTTCTGATGGTGATTCTTGCCTAACAATTTCTCTGCCCATGTCCTCTACCAAGTTATGCATTAGCACAAAACCATATTGATCGATCTTTATAAGAGATTTATCTACCAACATGCGAATAACATACTCAGGTGAGAAACCACGACTTTGGAGCAATAAACTTATGACATCTTTCAAATGGTAGCCTCTTAAGAAACAAGCAATGTCAAGGAAAACATCCTTCTCATTTCCCTTCAAACCATCATAGCTTACTTTTAGTTTTTCCTGAATATCTTCATCTGGGATTCTTTCAATGGTATCTAATGCTGCTTCCCATTCAGACATTGTTATACCATTCAAGTTAGAACCTATTATTTCCAAGGCCAATGGAAGGCCATTGGAATAAAATACTGCACGCTTGGAGATATCCAAGTAACCTGGACCAACTTCATTGCTTTTAAAAGCATGCCAACTAAACAACTCAAGTGCTTCTTTATCATCTAATCCTTTTGCTTCATATGTTCTTTCAACACCATGTACACGTAAAAAATGTCTATTCCTTGTTGTGACAATGATTTTGCTGCCATCACCAAACCAGGAAAGATCACCAGCAAGTGCCTTTAACTGCTCCAATTTATCAACATCATCAAGAATCAAAAGAACTTTCTTTCTTTGAAGCTTGCTTTTCAATACTGACATTCCCCTATTAATACTCCCCAACTTGATACTCTTCTCCCCAACCATTTCAGAAAGTATTATCTCCTGAAGTTGTACTAAGTCATACTTCATTGATTTTTGTCTAATATCACCAAGGAAACACTGACCTTCAAATTGATCAGCAATGACATTGTACACTGCACATGCGATTGCAGTCTTACCTATTCCCCCGATTCCGTAAATCCCAACCATGCTTACTCCTCCATTAGATCCAACATCCAAAAGTGAGTTCACGTCTTGTACTCTAGACTTCAGTCCAATTGGATAATTAGCCACATGTAAAGGGCTACGATTTATTCTTTTGGAAACCTCTTCAACAATTGTCCCAATAAGTTCATGTTCATACCTACCCAAATACAAAATACATATAAAGTTATCCAAATGCATCAAATCCATGCCCATTTTCAGGCACAAATTCAAATCTCAGTATATCTTTGTGAAGGAGTATATTTTACTTACGAACTTTTTTTCCTGAATTTGTGTTTCTTAATTATATTGAAACATATCAGAAAAATAAAAGAAAGAAACAACAACAGAATCAACATTTGTAAGAATCAAAGACAGAGTACCCTTGTTTGAGTTTGAAATGGCAACCAGACAAATCAGCAGCTTCTTGTAGAGCTAGCTTCCATTTTTGCAGCTTCTCCTGGTCATTCTTGAATCTTTCTCCAAGCTTGGCCAATGCTTTCCCATAAGAACCCTTCTGAAACCGCACATAAGATGGGGTAACCCCGTAAAACACTGGCCAAAGAAGTCGACCCTTTTTCACTATGCACTCAAGGATCATGGCAAGTTCTTCAAGACAATAAGTTGACTCAGCATAATTTTCAGAGAAAACAACAATGGCAATTCTAGACTGCTCAATAGCCTTGAAAAGAGCAGGTCTAATCTCTTCCCCTTTTCTGAGCCCCTCATCATCTATGAAGGTGTGAATTCCCCTGTCACAAAGAGACTTGTGTAGGTTGCCAGTGAAGCCACTTCGAGTGTCATCGCCTCTGAAACTGAGGAACACATCATGGGTCCATTCACAAGTGGAAGAAGAAGATGATGATGAAGACGGTAGCTGTCTCATGATGGTAACTATGTAACAAAAGCCTTTAGTTTCAGAAGTGAAAATTGGAACTTGTTGTGAAGATTGTGAAAGAATCCGTAGGTGCTGTAATGAGTCAAACAATAAAAGAAGATCACATAGTTGATTGAAGCAGCGTGCAATATCCACGAAGCTTCGTTGAAAGTGTGAACATCTAGTTGACTTCTGGCATTCATTAGCAAATATTTGAATAAGTTGCTTTTGCAAGAAAAAAGTCATATACATGTCTGAAATGATTAGTAACAACTACTTAAAATATTATTAGTAACTAAAAATATAATTAAAAAGATGTTTACAATTATAAAGCTTTACTATTAAAATAAAATCACCATTGTATTTTTCATCTTATATTTTACGGTCTTGTAGTTTTTTTTCTCACAACTTAATCTTTTGATTTTTAATCATCCATTTTTTGGTCTTGAATTTTTTTACACATCCCTTAGTTTTTATTATTCATATCTTTGTTTAATTTTCAGTTTGAAAAAAAATCAGTCTTCTATTTTATAATTGTTTTCGTCTTCAATCCAAGAAAAAGAAATACAGCTATAATGTGTTTTCACCATTTTACTAACTAGAAAATAATAAAAATGACGCATAATTAAACTAAAAATTAAATAAAAGTATGAATGATTAAAATTGAAAAAAAATATACGTAAAATTATAAATAAAGTTATCAAAAAAATTAGAACAAAAATTATAAATAAATAATTGAAAATCAAAATTACAGATTTTGTAAAATATATAAAAAAAATTAAATTGAGTCAAAATTGAAAATAAGTAAGGATGCCAGAGCAACCAACCACGGAATCACGGGACTTAATTAAAAATTTATATAACCAAAGACCCAATTAAAAAAAGTAGAAGTTTGGTGATATTTAAAAAATTTCAAATAATTCAAAGACCTACTAGTAATTTATCTTAAATAACGAAATAATGAAGGGTTAAACCTAAATTACATATTGGAATTTATAAACAATTAAGACAAGTGAAAAATAAGAATAATTTATTAGTGGTAATTTTGTTGATTTAACTGGGATTGAAATTAGTCTTGAATTAAAATAAATCAATATAAAAACTTAATGCTCTCATTTCTCCATAATATGTTTCATTTATGTATTGTTTAAGTAAAGAAAACATTTCGCTGTAAAAAAGGGAGTAAAGACAACAGTTAACATGAGAGAGTGATTTCATTTTATTTAACTGAAAATATTAAAATAATGTTTGGTTAACATAAATCACATCCCACAAATACATTATAGTCTTAGTGATCAATTAAAACACAGTTTAACTTAAAAACAAAAATTAAAACACAATTTAACTTGAAAATTTTCTCTAACTTTAAAATGGTCATTCATATAATTTTTATAACTCAATTGTTTCACTTATGTCCTTAGTTTATTTTCACTTAAGAATCTTGATTAAAAGAAATTATATAACGAGAGACCCAATTAAAAAAAAAGTTTGGTAAGCTATTTGAAATTTTCAAGTAGTTCAAAGACCTACTAGTAATTTAACTTGAAACGCAAATAATGAACGGTTAAAAATAAATAAATTAAAATTAGAATTGTAAACACAAATAAGAAAAGTAAAAAATAAGAATACTTTATTAGTGGAAAAATTTGGTGATTTATCTAGAATTGAAATTAGTCTTGAATCAAAACAAATCAATATAAAAACTTAATGTTCTTATCTCTCTATAATATGTTTCATTTATGTGTTGTTTAAGTGAGAAAAAAAAATATTTTGCTGCAAATAAAGTAAAGAGAACAGGTAACATGAATTGTTTCATTTTATTTAACACGAAATTATTAAAAGTCATGTTTGGTTAACATAAGTCACATCCCACAAATACATCTATAGGCAAAAAAACATAATATTTTTCGTGGAGCATATATATATATATATGCAAAAAAAAATTTTGTTAAACTTTTGTGTACGAAACAGATTTTGAAAATTAATTTTGGACACAGTTTAACTTTTCTAACTTTAAACCCATTCATATAACTTTTACCATTCAATTGTTTCACTCATGCCCTTAGTTTATTTGGACTTTAGAATCTTATATTCTATTTGGAGGCAAGTTATTGTACTATGAGCACAAAATGGTGTGTTTTTATGCGGTACCAGTTTTTTGGCCTGGTTTTCTTTAGCTAGTTTAAGTTTGGTGAGTTAAGTGATGTGTCATTTAATTCCTTAAACTAAGAGTAACGTATGTATAAGGGGTGAAACATTGTTGAAGTGTTTCATTTTAATTCTATTAATTCAAGGTTGGTAAAAAAAATTGAGAGAAATTGAAAAGCATACCCAATATAAGCACTTAAAATCAATAGTTTATTATGAAATTATAATGCTTCTAATATAAAAGGTAACATATAGTACAAGGCTAAATCCTTGGTTGTACATTTAAGAACAAGAACTTTGTGAGGAAATGGGATTAAGTGAAAATTGTTTCTCCCAAGTATACTTGAAGCTAACAATACCATATTTGTTGATTGGTTGACCTGGTGTGAGGAGACAAAAACCAGTGTGGGATAGTGTCAAAACTGAAGGATCTATGGATTCAAGTGATTGAAATCCAGTGCAATTCAGGATCACATTTGTCTGAGCACAAGGACACTTGTTGGTGATGGTAACACTCCATTCTAGTTTTCCATTCACTATAACTCCTGTTCTAGTTTGAGTTACAGAGATATCACGCAAAAGACATTTACCATAACCTGACATCATGACATGGAAAAGTTAAGAACAACCATTCATAAAAATTTAATAAACTCATGGCTTCAGAAGAAACAATACCTTCAGAAACAAGAACAAAGAAAAGAATTATCGTGAGAAATTTCATGGTTGAGTATGTCTTTTTGATAGCACTAAGAGAAAAGTCTGAGTTATTATATACATCTAAAGAAAAAGTTATATTTAGTATTTATTAAAATATTATTAAATACAATGTTGAAGATGTTTAATATATTTTTCAAAATTTAATCTTCTATTACTATTTATTAAATATAACATTTCATTACAAAATTTATTAAATATTTAATAACACTCCTGACAACTAAATTAATTGTCATTTTAATAAAAATGTTATTAATTTTTTTTAAGTGAACTTTATATTAGATACAATATTTCTTCAATGTCAATATTTTGTAAATGAATTTTGGTAAATATTTAAGGTCTAAGTAAGTTTTAAGTTAATAAATTTTAATATTTTTAATTGAATCCTTATTAAATTATGTTCTATTAAATTGTGTTCTATTAACTATTTATAATTTTCATAATTTTTAACTAGTATATGTCAATTATTAGTTACAAAATTAATGTTAAGAATTTTGTGAGTTAATTATTAGATGCATTTTAAATAAATTTATAAATAGATTTAATTATATTTACTTATTGAAGTTTGAAAATCTGAAGTGTTTTATTGAGGTTTTACAATAAATTTTTAAAATTTAACTAAGATTAAAAGAAACTTCCGTTATTTTGTTGAGATTTTAGAATAAACTTTTGAAACTTAACAAAGATTTAAAAGACTTTCATTAATTTGTTGAGTTTGTAGAATAAACCTTTTAAACTTACTAAAAGTTAAAGTTAAGATAACCTCAGGTTTTACAATAAACCTTTGTAATTTAACGAATTTAGTTATAAAATATATTAAAACTATGTAGTTTTTAATTATTTGTTTATAAATAGATTTAATTTTATTTATTTATTTATTGAAATTTGATAATCTGAAGTGTTTTATTTAGGTTCTATAATAAAAATTTTAAATTTAACTAAGGTTAAAAAAACTTTCGTTATTTTATTGAGATTTTAGAATAAAACTTTTGAAACTTAACAAAGATTTAAAAGACTTCCATTAATTTACTAATGTCTGACTGGAATGCGATTGTACTTTGATTTGTGTTGCATTTATTGCTAAGACAAATGTTCATTGAATGCTTCGTAATTGATGGAATACTTGTCTTAATTACTATGGGAAAATTAGGTTTAGGGTTACTAATATTTTTCGTGAAGTGAATGTGTGTGTTGATAAGTTGGTTAATTTAGGATTTATTCATAAAAAATCTTTTCATTGGTATAATAAGCTTCCATCTAGTCTGTTCTTAGAATTTTTTATGAATAAGTATAGTTTACATATGTATCCTTTTTGTTAACATGTGAGTTTTGGTCTAGTCCCCAAATACTTTTGTATTTTTTTTTAATAATACTTTTTTTATGTGATGACAAATGATTGTTGTTACTTGAAGTGTAAGTCTAGCTGAGATCTCAAGTGGCATAGTGAAAGCTTTTATTTATTAAAAAAAACTTTCATTGATTTGTTAAGATTGTAAAATAAACTTTTGAAACTTCCATTATTTTGTTGAGGTTTTAAAATAAACTTTTGAAATTTAACTATTCCATTATTTTGCTAAGATTTTAGAATAATATTTAGAACTTAAGAAATATTAAAAGACTTCTAATTCTTAAGTTTATTTCAACTAAATAACCTCAGTTAAAACTTATTTTTTGTGCACTACAAAAAATAATGTATCAAGTATGTAATGACGGTTTTAATATAGTATTTTATTAATAATTTTTTAAAATATTTAATAACGCTACTTACAACTTTCAGATCTTAATATAAACTTTATTAAATGTTTTCTATTTAACTCAATTTTATTGATAATATACTAATTACAATATTTTAAAATACAATAATTAATTAAGTTATGACCATTAAATACTTATTAAATAGATTACAAATGTTATTAAATTTTTAAATATTTAATAAAACCATCATGAAAGAAAAAAATTAAAATTAAAATAAACATTAAATATTAAATATTAAATTTATTAAATGTGATGTAAAAAAAGTTGTACTTATTTGAGAAGCATTTATAAATTATTATTTTTTAAAACTGAATTAATTTTAAAAAGTAAATAAAAAAAAGTTGAAACCAATCAAAAATTATTTTCAAAAGTCCTCAACTAAAATATTTAGTTTGTTTTTTAGTTTGAAAATTAAGAATTAAACTAAATTATTTATTTATTTAATATAATTTTATATGTTTTATAATTTATTCATAAAAAATAAAAATTTAAAATTACGAATTGGATAATAATTATAAAAAAAATGTTCCATAATAGGTTTCAACATTTTTTAATCATAAAATCTTTAACATTTTTATAAAAATAGTGTTTAAATATTTTATAACCGTTTAAATTTCATTTTGTTAAATTTATATTAAATTAAAATTAAAATAAGTCGTATTTATTTTTGTATTTGTTTGAAGTTTTTTTAATAGGAAAAATTGGTAGACGTTACTTTTAGTATTTTAGAAAATAAGTAAATAGAGTAAAAATAATTTATATACATTTGATATTCGTATAATAAATTAAATTGTTTCTTATTTTAACTCTTAAACTATAATTTTTAAATATTCTTGCTCTAAAGTAATAGTCTTTTTAAGATCTTGATACACAAATTTTATGAAATTTACTTTTTATATAAGCTAATAAAAAAGTATGTAATGTTTTAATGATCTCCCTCAAAGCTATTTGGATTATGATATATCTTTATTTTGATATTTGAATGTAAATACAGTAGCCTAGTATTCAATGACAAGATCATTTGAATACTAAACTTATAATGGAAATTGTGTACTTTAGTATTTATTGGTTCTTCAGCGTAGAAAGCACTAAACATTGATATTTAAATTAGGATATATCTTATTTTGATATCTGAATGTAAATACACTAGTTTAGTATTTAATTACAAGTTCATTTGTTAATTTAGTATTTATTGATGTAGCAATTCAGAAAGCACGACAAATAAATATATTTAGTATGTGGTCGAGCTTCGATCACAAAAGTTTTAAAGCCTATAAATACACACTATTACTAAGGAAGTATCACCAAATTCTATTTATTCTTTATAATTATTCTATTTTTTTTTCTAACATGAGAATAGAAGACTCTTCTTAAAAATAGACTCAAGTATTGTATTTCAATCAAAACTCATTCTTAGAGTTCACAAAATATTTCGCAAGTCACTCACATTTATGGTTCTTATTATAAACAAACATTATCTCCTTTTTCTCGAATGATAAAATGGAGACTTCTTCAATTATACAACCTCAAAATACGTACAAAGAGTTCCTTTCAAAAGAAAAACGAATCGGTGCAAAATCGAATCGTAACCATTCAAGAATAGAATGAAAAGAATATTTGAGTTCGAGTTGCAAAAGACCTGGAACTCATTCGACAATAGCATCAAGTTTACCTCCAACAATAACATAGTGAGTTTGAGAGATTATGTGATCAACAACACAATAAAAAAAAAATTTAGAACAAACTCAGCATATTAGTTTGTGATCAATAACCATAAAGCATATTAGTTTGTGATCAACAACCATAAAATATTGATGAGAATGCTCAACAAACTTTTATTGAAATATATATATATATATAACTCGATTAAATTCTAAAATTAAAATAAATGTGTTAATAATGTTGATGCATGAGGTTGAGATTCTATATCATTTTAATTTGTAGCCAAATGATACTAAATATGTGATATTAGTGTCATGGAGGGTGGTGAGGACTTGTTCTGAAGTTAATGTATGTTATTTGGTATATTTTTAATAAAAAGGTTGTAATTTGTACGCATTCTATTGATATGCAATTAAATAATGTAATATGATGAATTTATGGGTATATTTGAGTTAATTGAAATTTAGTTAATTATTTTTTATAGCGTTAAATTAATATGTTTACAAAAAATATGGGTTTGTTAAAATTATCGGAACAATGAAAGTTGTCATAAAAATTGTACTTGTATAGACTGAGGGGTCCAGATAGTACCTATGGTTTGATGTAGAATTGTTGATGTGTCGGTGATCTCCAAATGTCCTTAAGCCTCCTTCCCTCAATATTGATGCTCATTCGACCAAAGGGGGTAACTGCGATTGCACTCCGACGCATGCTCAGATTTAGTTGTATTCTCGCAGAATGTAAAACGTACCTTACTTCTTTTTTTAGAGCTCTATTTTTAGTATTGCTTTGTGGGCTTTTGACTTTAATGTGTTGGGATCAGTGGTTAACTAACGTGTAGCAGTTCCTTAATCTCAGGGAAGTGTATATTTAGTTTAATCTGTTTTATCCGTTATATATTAGAGATATTTTCCAAATATTTTCATATGTGCATTTACTCATTCAATGCTAATGCTAGTGATAACTGTTATTTATTGTATTCGTTATGTTATATGTTATTTGACTCGGACGGTCGGTCACTGAGGCTGACTCGTCCGGTATCGACGGGTAAAAAAATGATACACAAAATGATACTAATATAAATATATTTTAAATATTATTTATTTATTTGTGGATTTTAGTTGTTTGTAATTAAAACATTATTTTCAAAATTGTGTTGGAATAAAATCCAGATTATGTCAACTTGTCAAAAAATAAAATTGTATCAAAAAATTCTTGTGCTTGCTTTAAAATTGAAATTTCAACTTTTCATAATTATAAAAAAAATTAGGTGGAAAATGATCAATAAATATAAACATCTTAAATTGTCAAATTTAAATAAATAAATAAATTGAATATTCACAAGTTATATAAAATTTAATTATTACATTAATTTGTATTCAAATTAAATAATATTATTAATACAATCAATGTCGTTGATCACAGTCCAATTTGATTCATTCAATCTTTCAGTTGCTCTATCTTTCATTAACCTTATCAAACCGTGTATCAAACATGTCCAAATGTGTGTGAATATCCAATGCTCGTCATCATTTACAGGATGTCTTGAATCTTGCTCCAAAATTGGATTAACAATTGGACATCCTGGGGATTGATGACTCAGGTTGATCACCTTCAACATGTTGTTCTGGTAATGGTAGGTCTTCGTCGTGTTTTTCATGTTTCTCTTCAGGCTACCAAGTTGCCAAACACCATTAACTTCGAAGATATTCAACTTCTTCATGACTTTCTTCCTGAAATTTTTATTCCACCCTAGTATGATTGTTGACTCAACCATAAAGTTGATGTCATAGAGCATTATTAGGTGTTTTATGAAAGACTCGTAGTGAAGAGACATGTTGTTGTCACGACATTTTATCATGTATTGCAAGATAGCATGTGGTTAGTTAATCAATATATTACTTTTCATGCACCATAACATGAAAATATCTTCATTCACTAGCTGAGAGAAATTGTTATCCCGAAGTAACAACATGTGCACCCATGCGTAATGAAGTAGTTTGTTATTCATAGTCAAACTACCTACATTTCTTACATTTTGACCGTGCAAGTCTTCTCTTGTCATGGTTGACAGGGCCTATTCACGATTAAAATATAGGTTCTCAGAGATGGTACCAAGGGTTAACAAAGTATCATAATAGTTGAAATTAGCCACATTCATCCAATCCCAATGTCTTATTATAATGGTGTGTGTGTCAATCTGAGTAAAAATGTAACCATGTGTCGTCAAATGGAGATTTGAATATAAAACTCTGACAAGGTCCTCATAATATGGAAGTCTTAGCCTAAGAAATGGTTGCAATCCTTGGAAATTCAAATGTTGGTTGAAGTGAAACCTGAATGTGGCAAAAAAAAGGAAAATCCATCACTTTTGGTGGTATCATTGGTCTACCGTGAAACTTTTTCTCAAATGCAACCATCAGAAATTTCATTTTGAAATACCAAATATCATGAATAATCCAAAATGTCATGTCTTTTCGTTGGTTGGGTAATAGGAACTGCATTATCATGTGTTGGGTCTTTACCTTTACGAGTTTTTTTCCTTTTCATTGGTGAAGAAGTCATAGATAAACTTAAAACCTACTAGGAAAGAGTTAATTGACAATCAAAAAATAATACTAAGTTAGAAAAAAAAAAAACACAATATGATATTCATATAAACAAAATTAAAATGTAAAAAATCAATTTATATAAATATAACATGTCAAAAACAGTGATAAAAATAGAGTGATCAAAAAATAATTATAACTGTGTTTAACAAAATAATTTACACAAACACAAATCACCAACAAACATATATCATTGCATATTATTCATGAAAAAAAATACATCTAAAATAACATGTTTAAAAAAATTGAGTTATACAAAATTGATTTAAAATTTACTGGATTTTTAAAAATGAAAACAAAGACTACTTACAACTCAGTTTTAAACACGAGTCAACAACAACACCATCACCAACCAACAAATTGACACTCACAGCCAAGAAGACCAACCCACCACACCACCAGCCAAGAAGACGACCCAACAAGATCGACTCTGGAAAACACGAGCCAAGATCCAACCTGAAATCAAGTGAAAAAAAAATTAAAGCTAGCCATATTGATTCTATGTCGTGTATAAGGTGCATGGTAATCGATTTTCAAAACAAATAAAACCTTAAAATCAATTATTTTGTGTATAAGGTGCATAGTAACATGAAGACCTTAAAATCAATTTTATGTTGTGTATAAGATGCATGGTAATCGATTTTCAGCATGAACAAAACCTTAAAATCAATTCTTGCTTGTGTATAAGGTGCATGAAAATTGATTTTCAACATAGTAAAACTCTAAAACTGATTCTTCCTTCTGTATAAGTGCATGCTAAGCGATTTTTAACATCTTTAGACCCTTAAAAACTTGATTTTTTCTTTTGTGTAGCATGCATGGTAATCGATTTCACTCACCTCCAACTTTTGGATCAATGTTTCTACGTTTTCCATAAATCCTCACTTTGATGTTCAAGCACAGAATCTTTCTCAAACAAACAAGTTGGTTGAAATAGGGCTAAAGAAACCTATGAAAGCTCTCTAGACAAGGAAACCAAACTCTCTACACAATGACACAAGTTCACGGGTTCAAGTTTCTAAAGCAAAAATTTGCAAAATCAGTGAAAGATTCCTAAGACTACATGGCATTACTCTCCTCTGTTCATGATAGAAGAACGAAAAACTTCGCTCCCTCAATCTTTCATCCTTACACTCATCTTCACATTTACTGATCCAAACATGAATGATTCACACCCCATAAACAAGACATCACCAGAAGGAAAGACAACATACATATAAAAAAAAAATTAGACTAATCATGGTTTTCAAATATCAAATCTTTTACTCTTATAATTTGTTAAAAATATTTATTCTTAAAATATCATTTTCACAACCACCTATCAAATATTTAATTCATCAGTTAATAAATATAATATTTTTATAATACATTTAATTATTAAACTTAATTTTATAAATCTTACAATTAACTTGGTATACTTAAAATAATCTCCCTACTCATTAATCTCTTTAGTTGATAACATAATTTTGGAAAAACATTGCATAAATAAATATTTTGTTTTTATACCAACAAGAGTAATTTTGCAACAATCATGAATTTTGTTAAATGACATTGTTTATCATCGTAACATCTAAATTGATAATAAATAAATTTATTTATGTTAATTTTACAAGTCTTACAATGCATTTTACAAAAGAGAAAAGTTTTGTTCACACCAAGAATAACATACATTTGGTGGGAAATGTATGTTTTTACTATTCAAGATGTTAATATATCAACACCCTTCAAAAAAATTACTCGAATGTCAACATTGTTATAATGAGTGTTCAAAACAATATTGCTTAAAACATTACTGCATTAAATCATCTCCAACCATATTTATCCCACTAAGCATAATTTTTTTAACAAACGTTTATACAAAACAATAATTCTTGTATAAGCAGGTTCATTTGTAAACCAAAACAACCACTCACGGGAGTACGATACCATATTGCCTTGCGAAAAAATAAAACTGTCTTAGGGAATATGCAGTAGAATGCAAACAAAAGTCGTATTGATACCAGTGGTATCTTCATAAAAAAGATTCACTACTAATATGCTATGTCTTCGTTCGTTCTCACATCCAAATTTACTGTATCACATATTCTACTTACCCACATAAGTCGTTAAACTAGCCATGCATCTAGTAAAGCCAATGGTATTAGTAAACTTGACCTTTCAAACTTTAAAACCACTAGTTGGTTTTATTCTAGATGAGACAAGGTTTACGAGCAAGTATCAATATACCGATAGAAAAACATTAATCCAACAAGAGCAAATCGTGACATACAAAATTGTATCATAATGGAGTTGTCGACAAAATTAACACTAGAATGAGTTCAACAAAGCCAAACACAAATTAACATGGAAACAGCTCTAATAATAAATTTCATGCTTTACTGTAATCCCCCAAACCTAAAATTCTCCAAAAAGATCTATCCCTTCACAAAACTTAGCCCTTCAGTGCTTGCTTTTCCTTTGTCTTTTGGATCTTCAAGACCTTTTTCACAATCTTTTGCTCTTCAACCAAGAAAGCTCGAATAATTCTACAGAACCGGACACAAAGATTCAGCAATGTACTCTATCAATTTGCGCAATGAAAATTAAACATACCACAGACTAAGAAGATTGAAAAAACAAACCTTTCTCTAACAGCACTGCCAGACAACACACCTCCGTAAGCCCGGTTCACAGTCCTACGGTTTCTGGGTAACCTTGATCTCTTGTATTCTGCAGGCCTTAAATGTGGAATCTGCAATGAATTGCCAAGCAAGTATTAATAACCATAATGTTATGCCTTGCGTCATTCTTACATAATCTGTTACCAATCAAAGAAATGTAGACTATGCAGTGCAAAATCAAAAACTGCTTTAAAAAGAAAACCAAATAGAACATTGACCAGGGAAAATAATTTAGAATACAGAACAGGTGGAAGTTCCCCAAAAGGTATGACATATGACTAAGGCTAAAAGGTCGGTCAGGATAACAGTAAAATAACATCCAGCTTGCAAACAGAGGTGCTAAAGAGAGTAAACTAGTTAGATATAAACAAAAAACTAGTAGCAAGGACTTTGGGACCTCTTGAAAGTATGCAACATAGGGCTTTCTAAATCAAACATAACCTTTGAGTTGCAATACAACATAGGGCTTTCTAAATCAAACAGCATAATCTTTGACTTTCACTAAGAATGTAAATTTTGAGTAATTAATTTATATGTAAAACCAACCCTAAATAATCAAATATAACAAGTATTCTTCCACTAATGTTAACAACATTCATTATCAAGGCATTCATTTTTTGGAACATTTTGCCTCAAGGTATCAACCAAAAAACCCTAATTTCCCGAGAGTGGCTTTTGCCCTTGTATACCTTCATACAAAAACATCAACTACACAATACATCAGAAATTCTCTAGCACGTCATATCGTGCTGATTTACACAATTAAAAGGTTTATCTACACAACAAGTACTTTAAAATCCCAATTACAAAGAAACAAGCAGAAGCACGAACCAATCTCTCCGAACACATTTACTATCTTTTCGCTATCAATAATTACTAATTCAATCAAATCATGTGTCACATAGCTTTCAAAAGAATAACATTTTAAAGATCCTTTTCGAAATATAAAACCCCAAGTGAGAAAAAAATATTGCATACCCCTTGAATCCTCTTTCCAGTAACAGGGCACTTGGGTCCACTGGCCCTCTTCTTCGTGGTCTGGTAAACCAGCTTACCACCTACATTTGACAATCAAACACAGCAGCACGTTACACTCAACCGTACCCTGGAGAGCGGAACGACGCAACGTAATTGAGGATAAACGACGATGTGAAGCGGGTGAAGAGAAATTACCGGGAGTCTTAACGACCCTGTGCTGGTTGGATTTTGTGGCATAGCTGTGGCGCTTGCGGTAGGTGAGACGCTGCACCATTGTTTCCGATCAGCTTCCAAAACCTAGGGTTTCTCTTCCACGGCAAGCAGAGAGGAAAAGAAGAAGCGCTGAGGTAGTATATAAAAAGAGTGCTTTTTTCACGACCTAAATCCAAGGGTAGTGAGAACATCATCGCTACCGCTTTGGATGATATTGGACGGTGTCGAATGACACACGTCGCACTTCAGAAAAAGGGATTAAATTTTGTATCATTATTTATTTTTTCATAATGAAGGCCATTTCTTTGAACTAACAAAATTTTAACACAAAAAAAAATTACATAGACGACACCAAGGTAATTAAATTTTTAAGTTATGTTCAAATAAATAAAAATGTATTGATCAAAACCCTAAAGTACTTGTATTTTAGTAAAATTTAGAGTTTGCTTGGAAGATATTTCAATATTTTAAAAATTAAATCTTTATATATATATATATATATATATATATATATTAGTAAAGAAATGTAAGTTAGAACTCTTAAATAATTCACTACAAGCAAAAGTGATTAGAATGTTAAACAAAAGTGAAATTATTGCACCATCAGAGCTTGATATTTGGTAAAAACTATTATTATAAAAAATAATAATACAAGTGTAATAAGCTGATATCAGTTGTAAGAACAAAGGTGGATACATCAGAGCTTGATATTTGGTAAATACTATTATTATAAAATGAGTATAAAAGAATGTAAGAACAAAGGTGGATACATGGATTAAGAACAAAGAAATTAACTTAACAATTACATTAAATAAAAACATAAACAATCAAAGGAAAAACTAAGACATATGGGTCTCAACAATTAACACACATTATACAAGGATAGATGAGATGTTACCAACATTTCTTGAACCACGGGTAGCATATCCATCATTTTGAGAGAAAACTTAATGAATTTGCTCTTATCTCCTAGTATGTGCCTTGGACAAGTAGTAACAATATATCACAATGATTCCTTGGCCTTCAAGTACACATATAAACTAAATTTTGAATAAAATTAGGTCCATATATCAATTGTTGGATCCTGAATTGTTAGCAACATTTATTGAATCTTTTGGCCTCCAAACATGTTATTAAGCAAAAAATACAACAACTTAAATATATATTTATTATGTTCTAAAAAAAAACAAGCCTAGCTTTTGGAATACACAAAGCAATTGCGTCTAACACACTGTTCAGATCACAAATGCATATATTTATTTTGAAGAATGATAATATCATAAACGCATATGATTTGTCTGACATACGACAAAACCAAATTCCACTTCATTTGATAAGTTAATTAAATATCACTTAAACGATAAGTACAAACCAAGATTTCAATCTGACATTTATGAAGAATATTCTAAAGCTTATGTCTAGAGAAATAGATAATGTCTTTTATGTCTGTCCCAAAAAGATTTATGCTAAGAAACAACATTAAAAAAATACTTTGGGATATGACTTAAAGCTGAAATGACCACCAATTTCTCTAACATATCTAGTTTCAACTCTAACTCAGTTGTTTATCGTATACGGTGTGCACTTTTAACCAAAATGATCTACTACGGAGGAGGATAAGTATTGTCATCTATCAGAGAGGTGGTGTAAATAAGAGAAAATAATTTAATGCTCTATGTCATGCATTTAATGCTTATCCACAAAAGAGTTCATCAAACGATGACGAAGAAAAGAGACAACAAAAGAGTTCAAGGCTACTCAACGACAAGGAAAGGGAATGCAAAAACTACTTTTATAAAGCCTATAAGAAGATATACTTCAAAGAAAAGAAAAGAAAAATGAGCCCTACTTTGCAAGCACTGAAACTCTACTGTTTTTTATTTTTTTGTGGCCTAAGGCTTTGTAAGAACATCATTTGTGCTCATTCTTGCCTACTAGTTGAGAGATCTCAAATCTTGTATACGTTGAAAGACGATATCCTCTCTAGTGAGCAATAACTAGTGATTTGTTGATTACTCATACTTTGTAACTGTGTTGAGCTACAAGTAGCTAGTATAAAAAATACTCAGTGTTGACTCATGAGTGATGGGTGTCAAAAGTACTTAATATTGAACCAAGAGTGGCCAGTGTTAAGAATAATCAGTGTTAGCCAAGAGTGGCTTGATAAAAGAATATCTTATACTTCGCAGCGGTAGGTTGCTTAGTGGAACTTGACTAGTTAGTCAATAATTAGATGTAGTATGTGAGATGATACCAACAACCAATATAAAAATATTGAGTATCTTTTCTTTCCTTAATCTTTTACATTGTATATTATTCTACAGTTTAAATAACTAAAGAAGGAAGGAAAAATTAAAACTTATCCTTCAAATATTTCTCAAAACTTTTATATGTATATCGTTTGACAACACCATAAGAGACAATATCAATGAAGAATTGTAAAATTTTCAAAATACAATTCAATCCTCCTTTCTTGTGTTATTTCATGTTTTTCAAAGTTGGTATCAAAGCTCAACCACTAAAGGGTTGAGCAATTGACAACATCATAGGAAAAATATCATTTTGGCAAACATGGAACCATAATTGATCGTGAAACGAGCTTCACTATCCAGACCTCTTGCATTTCTTGTAGAAGACTTCCCATAATAGAAAGATAGAATGAAGATGTACATAAAATCTATACACCGTCAACTATGGCAAATCATTATCAAAGGAAATGCAAAAAACATATCTTTAAAAGAGGATTGGGATGAGGAAGACTATAATAAGATCCCTCTCGGAACAAATCTAGGTATATGCTTATTTGTGCACTTTTCAAAAATGAATATTAGAAAGTGTGCAGGTTAAAACCCACAAAGGAAATATGGGATTCTTTAGAGGTAAACTGTGAAGGAAATGAAGATGTTCAACTCTGAAAAGTAGCCAATCTTACTCGTCAATTGAATCCTTCACCATAAAGGATGGACATAGCCTGGATGACATGTTTAGAATAATGCAAAATCTTCTAAATGGTCTAGAAGCCCTTAGAAAAAGCTTCTCCAAAACTCAAATAAATATGAAGTTGTTGGACAAAATGCCCAAGATTTGGGAACCCAAAAGAACAGTCATCACTAAGGCTAAAAACCTTAAGAAGCTTTCATTGGATGAACTTCTTGGAATTTTGAGAGTTCATGAAGTTCACCTATAGGATAGAGAACAAAAGGAGATTGTAACTGTGGTAGAGAAAGGACTACAAGCAAAATCCTCCTTAAATATATGATCATTGAGTGAAGGTTTAGCAATTGCTTAAAAGAAGGGGACACGAAAATAAAATATTTTCTATTAAAATAAAAGAAAACTCATACAAGAAAAAGGATGAAGACTCTTCACTAGACATTGTCTACTTCGAATGCAACAAGCCTAGTGATGAACATAATTTTATTCACATTTATTAATTTTAATCATAAACTATTGGAATGTAATAATACATAAATCCATTATTTTAATTAATATTCTTCTAATTGGATTTATTTGGGTCTTTATTGTTATTTATGTTAATTTTGTATTTTTAATCTAAGTTGCTTCTTTTGGATACAGGAGACCAAATCTGAAATAAAGAATTAGAAAATTAAATCTGCAAATATCTCAGAAAGGGAATTGAATGCAAATTTATGTAGGGATATTCTCTAAAAATCATGCAATTAAAATTCCTTTACAAGCCCCCTTTTATTATTATTGTTATTGGTAACTCTTATTCTTGCAAATAGATTTTAAACACTGATTTAATGATTTTACTATTGAATTCGTTGGAAGACGACTTGGAGTCATTTGACCACAATTATACTATCATCTCTCTAGTGTTAGACATGTCTACGCTAGAATTTGACAACAAAACAACATCTATCACCAGGACGTGAGACATGAGTGTCTTAAGCTAATCAATTATTTCAACTTTGTACTTAATTCAAAAATCAAGTTTAATTGATTATGCAATATTTTAATCGGCTAATTTTTTAGAACATTGAAAACACATAAATTTTCTCTTTGTCTCAATCAGTTAATTAATCAATTGTCTTGTTCTAAAACATCTAAAGAATAGTTTAATCAATTACTTAAAACCTTAATCGATTAACATAAAACCTTTTTCTCATGTTTTTAACTTTTCAAAACACTTTTCTTTTGATTAATGTTAAAATAAGTTGTGTGTTTAACTAAAAACCTTGTGAATTTCTTGTGTAAAAGACTCACAAACACATTACATGAAGTTAAAACACTCAATACATCTTTTGCATCAACGTCTTCAAACATCATAAAAAAAAAACTTCACTTGAGGTTTTGATAATGCTCTTCAAGTCCAATGTTTGCTCGTTGCTAAACTCATATGGAGTTTAGCAAATAGCTTGGAAAGAATTTGTATACTTTTGTAAGTGATAAGTGGGAATGAGAATACTTGTAAATGTATTTTTTTGTGAAACCCTTTGAATTTTGCATTGGACAACTAAACATAACCTAGGTTTGGGTAAACTGGTATAAAATCTAAAGTGTTCAATGTTTCTTTTTATTACTAGCAAATTGCTTCCTAGTTGTCTATTAAAACTTCTTAATAAAAAATTTGTGAACATAATTATAAAACCTTTATATGAGAAATTGTGTTTTCCCAAAACCAATGGAGCGATTTATTATGTGTGTGAATCTATATTAAACATTTGAGATATATTCTCCTTTATACATCCTAAACATCTCATACTCTTGAACAATTGTGTTTTTCTTGCCCTCTTAACATCCTCAGTTCCTTTGTGTGTGACCTTCAAAGTGTCTCACTAAGATACATGAAAAAATTCATTAAGATTCAATGCAGAGGTTATGATATTTTTCGTTTTGTAGACATATTGAACTTTCTTTTATTCAATTCTATTCCAATCACTTTGTGATTTTTCTTCTTCAATACCATCAATTTTATATTATGAAATATAAGGACCATTGATTATAGGATCTCAAATTATTCCAAAGTATTAAATGATAATTATTTTTTTAAAACACCCAAATAAATTTTGAAACTTAAATAAAAAATTATTCAAGTTGTAAATAATTTATAAGGGAAATATATATTTTTTAATTTAATTTAGGCATCATTCATACATATGTAATTATGGCTATAAAATCGCACCACAATTGTAAAACCTATTTTTCATAGAAAGGAAAATGAACATTTACACTTCGTAATTTAAATGAAATATATTATGAAAATAAACTATAGAAATTCACATGCCTGTATAATGAAAGAAAAGCATATGCATTGAGCAAATTTATACCTGAATAAGACCAATTGTTTACTAATGTTAGTGTGTTTACTAGTGTTGAATTGGTAATGCCTTAACTAAGGCCAACATAAGATTTCCTGCATTCATTTGAGAGAGAAAATTTCCCTAATTAATATGAGAGGTTGATCAAATAAATGTTTAGTCGATGTTAAAAGATGTTTTGATTGAAGCTAGTTAATATGTCTTAGTTACAACCTGTTCTAGCCAAGACAAATAACCCTTGACCTAGAACATCAAGATTGTCCATCACTCTAGTTCTTATGTTGTTCTCCCCCCCTCTCCTCAGTCGGTCTCCCCTCCTTCATATAGCTTTCCATGGCGTCTTCTTGCCTCCTCCTTTTCTTTGTAACTTCATTGATTACTTAAATGTCCATTACACATGTTCTTTGATGGTAATCTCCTCAGCACCAATCAGTTAAGGTAATTAACTGGATTGACTTCTCACCACACAGACCCTCAGCCTTTGGCGTAAGCCAAAGAGGCTTTAGGGTCGGACCACACAAGAAGCTTCAGGGTCGGCCTATCTCGAGATTATTTATATCTCATTTTTTGGCAAACAAAGCGAAACCTTTGGAGGTAGCAGATTTATTTGAACTAAAGCAAGCAAAGAAGCAGTCTATAAAGCAATTATTGTGTCGATTTAGCGAGGTGATGGTACATATTCCTCAGCCGAATAAACGATTGTTTGTGGAAGCCTTTATAAGGGGTATGTGGTCAAGATCGTTCGGAGAATCTTTGATTAAAAGGAGTTCAGACAGTATTTTCGCTTTGCTTCGCTCATCTTGTTCATTTCTGTGTAATATGAGATTCAAACTCACATTTAAAGTCGTAACTATATATATAATATTGTATCTAGCTTTTATATATTAAAGATAAACTTATTCATATTATTCAAATATTTATTCATTGATTCAACCACTAACCTACAAATCCAATGTATAAACTGATTTGATTATTAGTCTAATTTTTAAAGCATTGATTAGGATGGTTATAACAAAAATATTTAATATTTATCATTAATTTGTAAAATTAAAATTAATTTGAAACATGCTTTTTTTCTCTCTAAAATAAAAGCAAATCAAATGACATATATTTTAAATTAGGTAAACAATATAAACTTAATATAATTAAGAGGGACTTTTTATTCTTTCACATCAATATGCTTAACGGTGGAAGTTTTGAGTCGTTTATATGGAGCTATAGGTTAAAACCTTTGTTATTGTAGTTATACTAGAAATATTAGTATAATGGTTAACGAAATATAATGAAAAAAAATGTTAAATTGAATTGGTCCTTACCCGTCCCCTCAAACACGCACCACAATGAAAACAAATTTGATCCCAAAACTGATTTAGTATTCCATCACTATGTCAACATTGATGTATAACATATGTTATGTCATGAACAATTTATAATAATGCAGTTTCTGTGTATGCTAGTGTGTAATTTTCTGCCGAAACAGGTGTCTATGCATCCAACAATATATACACTGGGAGGGCTCTGGATGAATGAATCAACAAGGGAAAAACAAAAGAGAAGGCTCCACTTGGACCTTTCTGCCAACAAATTTGATTCGGTTCAACTTTTCATTGCACCACATTAGTTGATCTTTTCTCAACTTTTTCATGTGTAACACCCTTGAGACCAATCTCAATCCCACTTGAGCAAGCAACTGTTCTTGATCAAGTTGAATTTGATCTTCATTGTGTTTTTGGAACTTCCTCACTATGCAATTCCCACTCCTCACTATGTCTTTTAGCTTCTTCTCCTTCTGCAACATTTAATTAACCCAAGATGGTCAATTATAATCATCTAACAGGGTCAAGTTTACGTAGTGAAAATGTAAGTCTTTCAAGAAAGAAAAAAAAACCTTTTGCAATTGAGTTCGAACATTCCCAAGAAGATCCGAAATTGATTGGTCCTTGAGATCAATTCCTGTTTTATGAGAAGCTTTGATCACATTG
Organism: Phaseolus vulgaris; assembly: GCF_000499845.2. Taxonomy (NCBI): domain Eukaryota; kingdom Viridiplantae; phylum Streptophyta; class Magnoliopsida; order Fabales; family Fabaceae; genus Phaseolus; species Phaseolus vulgaris. The sequence goes on from NC_023758.2 coordinate 32,729,647, forward strand.
CCATAATCTTTATCTGCTCTCACAAATTCCCAGAACATCTGCATGGACTCTGAGATGATTTTTGCCAACCTTTCGCTATTGATTGCAGCATACTCTTCACCCAACTTAATTATTTTTTTGTCTTTGGTATTGTCATCTGTAGTAATAAGATCATAGTTAATTACAATTATAACATATTACACAAATGTGTTTGTACGCGTACTTTTATTAATTTAAATACTTTCTGGTGGTTCATAATTTAAAAAACTTAGTACAATGTAGATATATGACATTACATATCATCTGTTATTGATGTGATATATTTAAAAGTAGGTCACGTCCTTCTTAAACGGTGATAAAGATAATTAAAAAGTAGATAAATTTAGAAAATACGCTAAAAATACATTTTTTTCCCAGAAATCTATATCATTAATTTGCAGCAATTTTTGAAAGGAGTAAAAGTTAAAATTTGTTACCTTTAATGGGTGGAACTTGGAGCAGGTTGCGAATGACACATCGATTGTTGTTGTAGTTTTGAATTCTTGGGCCTTGGTATGGTTCATCTTCCAAAAAGCGTTGCAAGAGGACCTGAAAGAGTTGAAAGTCACCTGCCACAAGGTTATAGCTACGAGGCCATTGGGAATCATATTGTTGTAACTCTTTTACTTTCTTGTGCTGCCAACACAGCATTTCCCACGAGAGGCAAACTTGCCCAACATACACCAATTCCAAATCTATATGCAGATCTTGAACAAACTTCAGTATTGGATCAGATATCTGCTTCTGTGCCTTGCGTGGCCACAAATTTTGAGATATTAGGGGATTCACACTTTGGACGGTAGATTTCGGGATTATAATTAATTTTGGAGGGACTTTTAGTTGAAGAAGCCCTACACACAGCAACAAAGTCCGTGACCAAGTTAATCACCAAGCAAGAACAAGATTATGCTAAAGAAACAAATGAAGAACTCAATAAAAGAAAAGATCATGTGACTGAACAACTTATGAAATTAATGTCGAAAAAGCTTCACCCTGATATTTTTGTGAGGATTTCCATGTTTTAGTCTCTAAATAATATGCTAAAGAAATTACCAGAACGTTGAAATTGTTCCAATCTAAGGTGAAATGCATGCAAATGAAATGAAATTAGCATGGTCCTAACCAATTGCATGCATGGTCTGGTAATTCAAAACATCCAGTTTCCGAGTTTTCTCTGCGTAGCACCTATAAACCTTTTGAATTTCAACTATGTGATCCTTGAATTCTATCTTCTTTTCAATCTTCAATGGCTTTAGATCCTCGACAACTTTTGGAGACTTTGCTTCTTCTTCTTCCTCTTCTAAAATTGTGGCAAGCCCTCCTTGTCTTGCATTTTTAAGTTCCATTTTCAATTGTTCCACTACCTCATCATTCTCCCAATCAAAGTCATCATCATCATCTTCTTCATCAAAATCTGATTCATCCCATTTATCTTCCCACATGGTGTCTTCTCCATGGTAGGAAGAGCTTTCCCTTTGATTTTTGTCTTCAACAAGATCAAAACTGAGATCGTGTGAGACTTCATTGTCACATGAATATTGAGATTCTTCACGAAATTCACCATTATTTCCCTCAAGATCCTCAGTACCAAATCCTTCACCAAAACGCTTAGAACTAAGAACTTGAAGTGCTACCGAATAGTCAATATTGTTATTGCATGATTCTGACCCAAAATCAGATTGAAACGTGTTATCATTTAGATTGTCATCATCAGATGAATCACTTGCACAAAACGCGTTACTTTGAAAGATTGGACCAGAAGTGGAACTGGTTGTGATGTTTCTCTGTTCTTCGTCTTGAGAAACAAGGCCTTCCTCCAAATTATTCTCTGAAGATTCCATTTTTGAAATATTTTCATTACTGGAAAATAGTTTATCGGAAGCATTTGGAGCTATATAATTTTGTAGGAAAGTGAAGGTTAAGAAACTTGGTTCTTCTACCAAACCATTGGCTTTAACAGGGTCACTATTTGTGAAGAAAAAATCTTCTGTTTTTTCTTCTTCATTTTCTGAAAGTAAATTGGAATCAGCCTCCGTGGAAACAGAGCTATCTGATTCATTTTCAGTTATTTTCTTAACATCTTCATGAACACACGAGAGAGTCTCCATAGAAACAGACCCCTCTATTTCTCCTTCTCTTCTTTTACTATCTTCATGCATATCCAAGTCTTTCTCCTCTAAAACAGAGCACTCTGTTTCTCCTTCTAATTTATTTGCATCTTGAAGAACATCAGAGTTTATCTCCCTTAAAACAGAGGACTTTGTTTCTCCTTGTAAATTATCAGCATCTTCATGAATATTTGTATCGGAGTCCTTCACAAATAAAACAGGGCACTTTGTTTCTCCTTCTCTTTCATCAATTGCTACATGAAAATTATCAAAGATCGGAAACAGCAAATTAGCTAACTCTTCTGCGACCCCGTCAATGTTAGAATCTTGAATCTGATTTCTCTTGGTTTGATCGAGTAGATCATGTTGAATAAGGTGCTCGCTTTTCCAGTCTTCCACATGAAATCTGAAACAAGAAATAAAGGGAATCATTATTCAATTTTCCTGTTACGTAGGAAATAAAAAATAGAAACAAGAACTCTAAATAGCAATAACCCAAATGAGAGATTCATCGAACCTGAAGATATGTTTGAGAATCAAACCCAAGGAATAGAGAACATAGTTGTAGAAGAAAACCCGAAGAGGAGCCAAGGCCCAAAGCACGTTTTCATAAACAAAACCATTTGCAAAAGAGAAGTTGATAGATTCAACGTGTGTTTTGAGCATAACAAGGTTTCTAGCACCCATTAATGCTAAACTAGGCCAAACCCACTCCACAACTAAGACTTTACTCTTACTTTCAGAAAGATTTCAAACCACGTTATAAGAAGAAGGAGAGTTGGGAGCAAGAAAATTTCCCCGTCAAAGGATTCATTGTGAGACAGTGAACTCTCCTCACTAATGCACACCCAAATCGGTGGCAGAATAATATCTTGGCATAACTTGATTTTTGGACCTAAATATGCGAGATTAGGCATATATTTTGTTAGAAAGCAACAAGAGGGTTTTGCTTTTTCAAAATGAATAAGAATCTGATTTGGTCAATTGGTATTGGAGTACGAACGGTTTGCAGTTAATGTAACAATTTTGTGGTACATTTTCTGTGTACTATATTGGGTTGAAACGTGTAAGATGTTGGGACTTGTGATTGTGAAGGTTGGCTAAAGTGACTACTGTGCTTGGCTTTAAGGCAATTGTGAGACATTTTTTATTTGGTTTTCTTCGGTTGGACTTCGTCGGTGATCTTTGGATTCATGAAGTCAATGTCTTTTAGTTGGGAAGGTTGAAGGTTTCTTCTTCTACTTCTTCTTGAATTTGTGAAACAGTATTAGAGGATCACTTTCTGAAACTAAGTCCAAAACCTGCCCCTTGGATTTGAGGCAAAAAACCAATCCCACCTGCAAGTAGAAGCAATGCAATGAATGAAGAATTGATTTAAGAAATATTAGTAAAAAAGTAAACTTTAAAACATGGTAATTGAGGAAATAACCTGTGTATTAAAAGGGTGAATTTTTGCATCTCTACGAATGAAAAGTCATCACCAAAAACGAGTATCTTATGGATGCGTTTATGGTTTTTCTTTCACTTGTTTTCTTAAAGTTTTCAATTGCTCAATTATACAGTTTTGAAACTACAGTCTTACTAATAAAAATATTATTAGTATTTAATAGTATCAATACAATAATTCAAATTAATGATAAATTGTTTTATTTGGGGGAATAAATTATTTAAACGATTGAAAATACTTTAAATATATGCTTAAACCAATCATAATTATATAATTATATATTACATACTGAAAACGTATCTTATCGGAGAACCTTGCAAACTGAATTTTAAATGAAAGAATACCTTTACGATATAACTTTGAACAATGTTTCTGATTTTGTCAGCAGAAATATACAAAAACTTTGCCGGCATTTCTCATCTGTACTTTGAAGTCTTTTTTTGGACGGTGAATGTCACTTTAATACAATCAAAACGTGCTTTTATGGCCATAACAATCATTAAATTATGAAAATCACTTATTTGTGGCAATGGTAAGCTAGGCTATTGTCAATAAGCAACAAACACTTTTTTTTTGTGTAAGTTGTTTTTAGTTAAGAAAAAAGAGAATAATAAGTTTATTAAAATTAATTATTAAGAAAATATAAATATTTTTAAAAAGAAATAAGTTGGCTGAACAATTTTATTGCATTAATGTCAATAAAAATTAGCATAACTACTCCCATCAATGATATTTAAGGGAAATAATGAGAATAAAACTGTAGTTTATTACAAAACGATGGTTGATAAACAATAACTAGAGGCATATCATATACTTATATTATAATTGTTTTATATTATTGTTTGAATTGGAGATAAAGAATTGAGAATCTTTAAAACGAGAAAACTATTTTGAAAACCTATGATGTCAAGTGTTTCAAGACTGATATAAAATATAAGGAAATATTTGTTTTAATAATAATAATATAATTGTGTTATATTATGCACTATAAGAAAATAATTAGAGAACAATAAATTTAGACACTAAAAATAATTAGCTACTATATTGTCTAAATTAGATATTATTTTAGAGATTACAAAATTATTCGTATCTAACGTAGTTTTTATTATTAATAAAATTTATAAAATAATTTTTAAATTGATATCTAAATTAACTATCAAGGTTTTTGACTATTAATATCTTAAACTTCTTTAGAATACAAAGAAATAGGTAACTAAAATCTTGGTAGCTAATTGTTAGATACCAATTAAGAAACTATTTTATAAGTTTCTAATATTAATAAGGACTATTTCAGATACCAATAATTTTTTATTTTAGTTCATAAAATAGTCTCTTGTAATGTTTAATTTAATATCATTAAATAAAAAATAGTTGTAGAGACCAAAATAATGAGTTATTATGATTAAATTAGAAATTATTTTATAAACTAAAAAAATTATTGGTAAGTAGTTTCTATTATTAATAAAAATTTATAAAGTAGTTTATAAATTTATACCTAACCATTAAGGTTATTTTAGCCATTAATATTTTATATTATATTAATTTCTATTAATTTTTTTAAGACTAATTTAAAATCTAAAATATTAGTAATTGAGACCAGTTAATTTAAATATAAAATTAAAAATAATTTAATCAAGACAAATTATTTTTTTTATCTAATTATGATTGTTATTTAATAATTTTTTTTAGTTAAATTATATATGATTTTAATAACAGATTTGATTTTATTACACCCTAAAATTAAAATCATGTGATATTTTAAATAAAATTATTATATAGCTTATGATAGAAAAGAATAGTATCAGATTAAGAGATGGGTATTAAAAAAAATGTTAATGATGTAGTTTTAAAAGAAAGTTATTTGGCAATTATAATATGCAATAAACTTGATTATTATATATTGGTTCTTATTTGAAAAAAAAATGGTAAATTAAGTATGTTGTATTTTAAATTAAGAAATTAATTTTAGTGCTTTAAATCTAGTTTATTTTAAGGAAATAATTAATTATATTATATATTTGATTCTGTTGCATTTGTTTTTAGAAAATAAGTTATATTGTAAAAATAATTATTTAATCAAATCTAGATGATATAATCCAAAATATTTTTTTTTAAATTAATTAACAAGTCCAAAATGAAATTTCTTATGAGGTGATTTCCCATTACATATCTTCTTCTTTTATCGTATTTTCTTAAAAGATTATTACAACCATCATCAACAATAAATATAAATAATTATTAAAAAATCACAATACACGTATAATTTTCAATCAACATGGTTATTTAATAAATTAATTAATTTATTGATTTTAAAAATCAATATTTTAACTAAAATTTTATATTTTTAAAGTTTATTCATTCCACTTCTTCTTTGATCCACACATCCCTTTAATTAATTTGAGAGATTTTCCATTAAGTATTTCTCATAATCACATCCTCACACATATACTCTTTTCACATAGAAATCATAAACTCCCTTTAATGATACAATTTTCATTCTTAAAATATCAACTCCTAAAATTTTGTAATATTATATATTACTCATAACAATTTAATATATATTAACCACAACAATAGTTTGTATTAACAACATCAATAATAAAACACAACCAATAGAAAATTTAAATACAACAGATAACGACTCAATTCCCTATCTAGCACCATTTACATCTTTATTTCCCTATCTAGCACCCTTTTGTTTTTATTTCCCTATCTAGCACTCTTTTATTTTTTATTTCCCTATCTAGCACCATTTTAAAAATAAATAAATAAATAATTTATTTCTTTTATAATTTTAATTTTGAATGCATTAAAAAATAAATATTTTTAATGTTTAAAATAATTAGAAATATAATTAATGAATAAATAAATGAGTTTTTACAAAATAAAAAAAAAGTAATAAATTAAAAAATATTTAGTTTAAAATTATTATTTTTTAAAATGAAGAAAATAAAAAATTAAACTATACAACAACATAAAAGTTGAATCTATAAACATAAATTAACATTTATTTTTATTATTATTGATGATATAATCATGTTAATTTCAAGTAAAAAATACAGGACATAATTATAAAAAAACCAAAGTCAATTAGTATTAATTAATAGTGAACACATAAATAATATTAAAGTGTCTACCCTAAATGCAAAATTCTAAAAAAAAACTAATGCAAATGCTACACTTAATGCTTAAAAATGAGACAAAAAAAATACAAAACTAAATAAGTATAGAAAAAAAAACAGCAACAATAAAATAAAAACAAAAAATAAATATAAATAAAGAATGACAGAAAAAATAATAATATTGTCAAACACCAGGACACACAAAAATAACGTGTCCCAACATTACTAGACCGTCTACTTTTCATCATTAATTATGTTTCATTTCGCACAAACTATTTAATGTACCATTGAAGAACACATTAAATGAATGATCATCTCTCATTTATTTTCCTTTTTATGATCAACATATACTTATTTAGTATTGCCTTATATCTCTTATATTTATCTTGTTTTGATTTATTTGATTTTTTTTTATATCTTTTATCTTTATCTTATTTTGTTTTTCCTTTATTTTATACCTTTTATGTTTTTAGTTATTATTATTTTTTCTGTCAATCTTTATTTATTTATGGTTTTTGTTTTTATTTTATTGTTGTTGTTTTTATTTTCTAGACTTATTTATTTTTGCATTTTTTTCTTCTCATTTTTAAGCATTAAGTGTAACGTTTGTATTAATTTTTTTTAGAACTTTACATTTAGGTAAACACTTCAATATTATTTATGTGTCCACTATTAATTAATACTAATTGACTTTGGTTTTTTTTATAAATATGTCCTGTATTTTTTACTTGAAATTAACATGATTATATAATCAATAATAATAAAAATAAATACTAATTTATGTTTATAGATTCAACTTTTATGTTGTTGTAGAGTTTAATTTTTTATTTTCTTCATTTTTAAAAATAATAATTTTAAACTAAACATTTTTAATTTATTAATTTTTTATTTTTATTTTGTAAAAACTCATTTATTTATTCATTAATTATATTTCTAATTATTTTAAACATTAAAAATATTTATTTTTAATGCATTCAAAATTAAAATTATAAAAAATAATAATTTATTATTTATTTATTTATTTTTAAAATGGTGCTAGATAGGGAAATAAAAAATAAAAGAGTGCTAAATAGAGAAATAAAAACAAAAGAGTGCTAGATAGGGAAATAAAAACAAAAGGGTGCTAGATAGGAAAATAAAGATGTAAATGGTGCTAGATAGGGAATTGAGCCACAGATAACAGATTTTTTTTTACAATACATTTTTATTTTCTTAAAACAAATACAATAGAATTAATATTAATTAATTATTTTTTAACTGGTGATGGATACACGTGGATACCGGTAATATGATACCCATCCCACGGGTACCCGTTTAAAGTATCCATTTTCTACCCATAACAGATTTTATCTGCGGAAATGGATATTTTTGTCATCCATATTTATATTTACAAAAAAAAAAATCTCTCTTCATTTATCAACTTCCTTCTAATTATTCTTCTAATGTACAAATCATATTATTTTTAAGATGTAAAAAACCTCAATCCAAAAACTTCTCCTACATTAACTGCACACTTCCTTATATTCTACACAAGTCTTTGAACACATAACTATCACTTGTTCTCAAAATACATTTTCTCCTTGAAAATGATTAAAAATATTTTTCTTTTCTCTAATTTTAACCATAGTATAACACAATTGTTACTAAATAATAATATAAAAAAATTCTCCCCTTAGATTTGATATAAATTGAACCATAGTATAACTCAATTGTTACTAAATAATAATATAAAAAAAAGTCTTCCCTTAGATTTGATACCAGTCTTGAAACACTCAATATCACTAACTTTCAAAATATTTTTCTACTTCCAAGGATTCTCAATTCTAATAATTAAAAAAATATAATAGAAGATATTATTCTTATAAAAACTAGTGTCTCCAATGAAATATAGATTTATATGTATATGTATTTTTTATTTTTTTTACATAAACTCATTTGTATTTATATTCTATAATATTTGACAATATATTTATATTTTATAGTATTTAACAATGTTTGTGTATCTTTATTATTTGACAACGTTGGTTATCAAATATTTAAATATTTAACTACGTTTGTGTATCTGTATTTTTAAATTTTTAAATATTTGACACTTTTAAGAATAGCAAATGAGAATACACAAAACACTCTCAATTGTTAAAATATATGTATATACATATTAAATATTAAATATGCGTATACATATTATATTATTATATAATATTGAAAGTACATGAAACAAATTTTTATTGTTCACAAAACATCACATCAGATGAAAACAATGATATACAAAGACATTATCAAATACTATAAAATAAAATACAGATACAACGTCAAATATTATAAAATAAAATGTTGATATATATAAATTTATGAAAAATTAAAAAATACAGAACTGTCACGCCTTTGTTTTAAGTGGTAATTTAATTTAACTTAATTTTAATTAAATATAAAATTTAATCAAATTAAATAATATTTTAAAATTCAGTTTGACACTAAACATTATGGAACACTAATAACTAAGATGAAGTGTGGTGATTCAATGTTTTTTTTTACCTAGTTATTTGTTCTATATTTTACTAATTTAGACATTAGTATATATGAGAAAAAAAGAGCTCCATTAGTGTCTATATTTTTATTATTAGTACATGTTGGTTGCTGTTATTAATATGATAATAAACTTCATAACTTAAAAATAAAAAACTCCATAAAAGTTACATGTCATGTGATAAAAGTTAGGTATATTAGAAGAGTTTGATTTAATTATGATGAGAAAAATAATCAATTTAGATGGATCAACTTACAATTAAATAATTAAATTTGAAGTATCATGTTGTTAGTTAGAATTATTTTGATGACAATTGCTGATCTTGTGATGGGATAACGGTTATAGAAAAATTGATAGCAATAGTGTCAAATGTTTGAGAGAGATTAGATGGTCAATGTTTCACAAAATTCTCTTAAAATTTAGGTAGTTAAATATAACACCATAATACCTCACCTTGTTGTCATTTTATATTATATACACGGTAAACATTTTGAATTTAAACTTGAAAATTCTCATGATAACGGTCAAGTTTTGAAATTTTCAAAATTAAAGAAAATCGTTGGTATTTTATGGTATGGTGCTTATTAAAATGGAAGTAAGTTTTAGTTTCTAGAAAAAGTATATACGAATGTTTGGTTGGTCTCAAATATCAGTACATATATAGTTCAAATTTTTAGACATATCAAGAGACACACAAGTGTTTTATGTTTATCCAGAAAAAACAATGTTACCGACATGATTGTTATATGAGAGTTGTTTGATCTTCACGGCATGCATAATGTTGAAGTTGCGTCTCATCTCCAATGCCAAAAGGCACACGACAACATTGGTTATGATATTGAGACTTCAAGTCGTGCAACTTGCTTACGGTGATTGGAATTTTGGCCCAATGTGGTCTCAACTCTTTGTGCGTTCAAAGGGATTATGGCGACGAAGTCAATGGAACAAAAATTACTTAAACTTCGATCCGTACAAAGTAGGAAATGGTTTGGAATTTGTATTGCCTTTTCCATACCTTCTAGAGTATTAATAAATACTTATATTGAAAAGAAAAAAAAAGGTAATTAAGTTAGAGAAGGGAGAAAGGTCTACGTGATAAAGGGTCGCAATCATTCCATGACATGTAATTTGGAACATAGTAACGAGGTCTTTGGGAAGAAAAATAGACCAATTCCACAGCCAAACCTTCATTTCTAGAAGTTATATAGTTATAGACCTTCCTAAAAAATAAAGAGGAACAAAAATTACCACAAAGGTTTTGTTACTGTGAAAATTTTAATAAATTCAAACACATTCTTTAGTTAAGACTAAGAAATAAAGTTATCTAAATTGTTAGTTTAGTCCCAATATTTTTATCTAAATTGTATTCATCTTGTTAAACTTGTTGCAATTCATGTATTATATGTTTTATGTTGAATTATTTCATGGTGGTTTTGTCGTTAATAAAAGGGTATTGATAGATTGAGAAGATAGTTAATTTATAAACAATATTTTTCCCAAGTCTTTAAGTAATATAAAACTTTTCACGTATCAAAAACATGTTTATCATTTACTTTAAGGGGTTGAAATTAACAATTCCTCTATTATTATTACGCATGTAATTGTTAATTAAATTTATATATTTTTACATGAAGTACATAATATATATGGTGTAAGTCTCAAGAGACAAGACTTTGAGATTTATTCTTTCCTCTCATTTCTTCTCCTTCAAGTGTCCCTCATGAATGGTTTTATAAAAAAGTCTTCTAACAAAAAACTTATTTGTTCAAAAATGAATTTTTAGATTACATCATCTCTTTTTTTGTGAGGTCAAACATCTAACAATGGAAAAGAAAAAAATGTTCTTAAAGGATCCTACACAATGCAACTTATCAACATATTTTTTTTTAAGGATAACCATACAAACAGAGAAGTAAAGAGTGGTTAGATTTTTTAACTCATCAAATTAATATATAAATTAATTTTTTTTATATGTAAATTAATATGTATGATGATATAAAAAATGATAATTAGGTTCATGTCACTACAAAGAATAATATCTACACATATCCGCACTTTTTCCTACATATACTAATTAGGTGTAAGCAAAAAAAAAAACAAACAAACGTGTACTGTAATATCCAAAAGTTTCTAATTTTTTTTTTTAACTTATTAATATTAATAATCAAGTCTACTCTCTATCTTTTTAACATTGATTTATTGAAGATACATATCATATACGGTTTATAAATCAAATAGTCCAATACAAAACATTATAAATAAGTTTTTTATAATAAAGTAAGGTACACTTTTATCAGTTTTACATTGCTCAATTTCTAATACTTGATCTTTGGAAAACTTTCTACAAATTTATTTCCGATTGGATACTAAGAAGCTGAAGCATCAAAAAATGAAAAAACTAAAAAGCTGAGACACCAAAAAAGAACTATACCAAACACAAGAGGAACAATTGACATCTACCATAATTATTATTACTGTCAATCTTATATATTCTCTAAACCCACTTTATCTATAAGTACATAACCTAATTTATAAATTGATATCTAATTAACTATTAATATTTTAACTATTCACTTTAGAATCTAAATATTGATTTTAGAATATAAAGTAATTGATAGAAATTTATATTGATTTTAGAATATAAAGTAATTGATAGAAAGTTTTTATTTTAAAACGTTCATCACATGCAAGTTTGTTTATTAATGATCCAAATAAGCTGTGTTTAAATATTTTCTTTAAGGAAACAAGTCAAAAATATTTAAAAAAAATGTTTATATGTTCCTGCCTTCTAGACCAATCACTCTTAAAGAAACATTTAAATTTGTTTAATGATTAGAAATTTGTCTGCAAAACCTTGAAACTACATTCAATAAGAATTAATCCATTAAAAACCTTCAGTCAAGTTTAACATCTTGAAAACTGTAACCTCACCTATCTACCGGTTGAATTCGTGGTGAGACACCATTGGTTATTTGCACCCAATGATTTTAGATATGCACCTAAATAACTTTTGAAATTCTAGAATTGACCCTTATTCTAAACTTGAAACCTTAGAATTAAAAAACATATTTTAGAAAAAAAAAAAAGATTTTTGTGTTTCGACAATAAAATTTTATTATAAAATTGAAAAACCAAAACCTCATTTAAAAAAATAATAATTCAAGAATATAAAAAATACATTTTAAAAAAAATCCATAGTATTTTTTTAAACATATTGAAAAAAAAAGGATTCTGAAAAATTACAGAAAACATTTTGATCATTTTACCTTAGTGATTGGGTTCAAGTGAGTGCAGGAAGCAATTGTTCTAAGATTATTTCCAAACCTGTGATAAAAGATAAAAAAGAACTTACATAACTTAACAAGAGTCTAACCCTTATTTCCATTCTCCTCTCCCACTCTTCTCTCTCACATGTTCTTTCTTCTGAATTCATGCCCACTAACTCATCGTGCTCATAAATAAAGTGGATTGAGTTGATCAATCAAATAACCAACCCATAATAATCTGGACGAGAATGAATAACCCGTTTTGCCACGTATAATATTAACACCTAACTAAAGTGCTAAAACTCTTTTTCGTTGCCTACAAACCAGTGCTATTGTTAACAACTATAAAAACCGATTGGGTATTCACTCGATCGTGTTCATAGATCACTGGTTAAATCACTGAACCATTACTAATTGGGGGCGGGGTGAGCAATAGAATAGGATGCTGTGGGGGTGAGTTTAATTCTGTGGGGGGATGGACAACTAAGAACGTATAAAGGGGAAAAGGTGTAACCGGTCTCTAGTGTAAAAAGTAATTTAAAGTTTTAGATTAAAATTAGGATGAGAGTATTATATGAGGCTGTTCAAGGATTAACAAACGCGTGATTTGTTTGTTATGTGTGTTGTTATCTGTAATGTGTTCATTTAGTCGTAATAATGTGACATTGTCTTAGCTAAAGGCTAGGAAAGGGTATCCATATGTGCAGGTTGTGTAGGATTGGAAGGATGAGAACGTGAAGTGATTATGGAGGATATGAATGTGGATGGCTACAGATTTTTCATACCTTGGACAAGAATACTTCCAATGAAATGGAGGAATAAACGAAGAAGGAATTGAATATCAATGAGCTAGTGACAAAAAGACTATGTAGAACTATGCTGCAAGGAACTTGGAGGTAGAGTGAAGAAATGGATAACTTTGAATGAGCCATGGACTTACAACATCAAGGGTTATGCAGTAGGGACAAAGGCCCCAGGTGTGATTCTGGACTGAATGATAAAGATAATGCAATAATGCTGTAAACTATATGACAAGGGATGTTAATACAACTAAAATAGAAGTTGTTTTCAACACTCTCTCAAGTGGAGTTTTTGCAGGTTTTGGGAGAATAACAACATTCATAGATTTTGTAGGGCACCACCATACTTAATTGATTTCTAATTGTATAGGAAGGGGGCAGGCTGTTCTGCATAAATTTCTATGGAACAAAAAATAGGATGAGCAGAGCCATATGTGATTTAGTTTGGGTGCTTGTTATGGAAATAGATAAAAAGTTGTAATCTGTTTATTCTGTTTGTTTGAAGTTAGATCTTGTATAAGGGTTGAGACACCTCTAAAGTGTTTCATTTATTTAATTCATTAATTGCTGATAAAAAAACAAAAAACTGAACCATTACTAATACTTGAACTATGTTGTATTATAAGCGAAACTGATACAACCATCAATATTCCAAGTGACATCAAAGGAATACTTGTTGAACACAACCCTAATTTCGTATACCTTTCAATCAACCAATACATTCACAACCTTTTCATGATTTTTTTAATATATAAATCACTTTTACTTTTTCAAACAACAAAATGTTTATTTTTCAATAGATGCTATTTATTTTAAAAAAAAGTGAAGAAAGGGGACTTGGAATAAGCTGCCATTATGGCAAGGCCAGGTGTATTATCATTTTCGTCCAACTTTTCTTAAGATGTAAAGAGACCTCTAAAATGGAAAATTAGATGGAAGTATCATGTAAACTTTTTTTGTGAAGGTTGACATGGAGAAAGACATTGTTTATATTTAATTGTTTACAAAACTAGTTGTTGGCGGCCAAGCCAAAAAGAGACGTAGAGTGATCAACTTTGCCACAAAAGCGAAAATATCCATGAAATCCAAGCCTTCTTGTTGTGTATACCCCTTAGTGAATAATCTTGCCTTGTATCTCTCTATGGAGCCATCAAACTTGTGCTTGATTTTGTAGACTCATATGCAACCAATAATTGTCTTTCCAGGTGGTAAGGTAGTGATGGTCCAAGTTATGTTTTGCTCAAGGGCATGCAATTCATCTCTCATAGCTTGCACCTAACAAAATTGTTTGGAAGTTTCCTCATAGTTTTTGGGTTCAATATGTGAAGAGATAGATAAACTAGTATGTTTAAAATCAAAGGATAAAGCATTATATGAAATAAAAGACTATATTGGATATTTAGTACTCACAATATTATGTAAACTTGAAGTTTGATAGTCTTATAAATATGATGGGAGGCGTCTATTGCGGGTAGACTGTTGTTGAGGAATAGAATTACCCTCATCACTGAGAACAATGTCCACTTCATCATAAATAATGTTACATTGTTTAGTTTCATAAATAAGAATATATAATTTTGTTCATAATTTTTAAAAACGGGTAAAGATAAATTGTTGGAACTCTCATGAATATTAGTATTCTATTGATATGGAAAACGATGTTCATAAAATATTACATGTCTTGAGACCTTAATTTTATTGTTTTTAAGGTTAAGAAAACATACCCTTTTATATGAGATTGAAAACCAAGAAAAATCACAGAAACAACACGACTATTAAACTTGTTTCTATATGCAATAAGAGTATTAGAATAATATAAACATTAAAAAACACGTAAGATAGGAAGATCACAATGTTTTCCATAAAGCT
Source organism: Phaseolus vulgaris (assembly GCF_000499845.2). Taxonomy (NCBI): domain Eukaryota; kingdom Viridiplantae; phylum Streptophyta; class Magnoliopsida; order Fabales; family Fabaceae; genus Phaseolus; species Phaseolus vulgaris. The sequence continues at coordinate 32,744,804 of NC_023758.2, forward strand.
TTTCATGAGGAGACAAATTCTTTAAGAGAGGAGTGAGTATTCAATTTATGAGAAAAATAGCTTGTTGATCGACGAAACTCCAAAACAGTGAAGGTAAAATAGTTTAAAACAATAAAACACAAGTCACTTTAAAAAGATGTTGTTTCCTTTCAACTATATCATTATGTTCAGGTGTCTCAACACAAGTCCTTTGATGTACTATACCTTTTGATGAAAAGAAATTATTCATATCAAATTTTAAACCATTGTCAGTTCTGATAGTTCTAATAGTAGTATTGAAATTATTTTCAACATATGCAATAAAACCAGTAATGTGATTTTGAGCTTTAGATTTTTCAATCATAGGAAAAAGCAAAGTAAAATGTGATTAATAATCAATAATAGTCAAGAAAAATCTATAACCATGCATAAAAGCTGATGACTTTTTACAGGAAGTGCACCGCGTTGTCAGAAGTAATAATGTGTCACTAAGGATGAATATCGAATCCACAAGGAACAATTGAATAATCAAGTAAAATATTCACTAAATATAAAAAAAAAATAGAAGTTTGTTGAGAATTGTTATGATGACAATGATTAATAAGAAAACAAATCAAAGAGTTTGTTGCTTCAAATGGGAAAATAGGGATTGAGTTTCATCTTTCTCACTCTTTTGTATTTTGATTAGCATGACAATATTGTTCCCTTTGATTGATATTGATGCCTGTATAAAAATTATTTATATCGATTCCTCACATATAAAATTATTAAGATGCTTCCTAAATATCGATTCCTCACATATTCATAAAAACAACTTATCGTTAAGATTAAACGTTGATGGCAATTAACATATCAAGTCTATTCCTAACACTTAAATATGTTAAGTATTATCGTTTATGTCAAAACCCTAAAAATACTTTCCAGTCAAATTTAAGATTCTAGATTATGTAAACCAAGCATTTAGAAGAAAAAGAATAATATCAATAATCAATCAATAAAAAAAATATTATATTTAGATATCACCTCAATACATAAAATTTTGAACAAATTACTCCCAATCCCAAATGGTAGAATTAGTACATATGATGACTATTACACGTAGGGAGAGCATGAAAAGAAGATCCAAAATGTTTCTCCTTGACGACTGCCTCCTCTAATGTTTCTCACACCTCTTATTCTCCCAATTGGGTTATAAGTCACTCAATGGTGTTTTCCTCTCAATCTTGCACACTAGGGTTGTGCCTCAAGCCCCCTATTTAACCTAATTTTCATGGGCTTAAGTGGACTCTCGCTCAAGCGAGATTTACTTGCTTGAGCGAGTGAAAGGTTGAACTAGCCCAATGTCTTTGGTGCTATCTCGCTCAAGTGAGATATGGCTCGCTTGAGCGAGCTCCCCTGGTGGTGAAATGACTATTTTGCGTGTTTGGGCAACTTTGGTGAGTGCTAGTGTACTCCAACCTTCCATAGAATCTTGAAATTAACACGAATTTGGGAATAAATCGCTCTTATTCAAATAAAAATAAAAAAACATGTAAAAAGGTATAAATTCATAAGTTAGGGGTTCTTTTATACTTATTTTAGCAATTAATACTATTAAGTGCCTATATTTTAATATGAAATATTACTGAAATTAGACGTTTATCAGAAGTCATAGAATAAGGATCTAGATATCCATATGTAACAATTCAAAATATTTGGTAGTGTGAGCATTATTGATATGAAAATGAAGTTTCCTTTGCTTTGCTTTATGACAAGTATCACAAACATAAGATTTTTTAGTAGTAATATAAGGGTATTGAGATATCAAAATATTTAATCTTTCATTTAAAAGATGTCTTGGTCTATAGTGCCACAAACTTGTGTTCTTAGATTACAGTTGTAAGTAGAAACTTTTGTTTGAATAAGAGTTTGACAACTAGTAAATGAATTAAAAACATACAATCCAACATTTATATAAACTAAATCAATCTGCTTGTTTGTTTAGACATCATGTATAACACAGTCAGTGGACGAAAAAATCAACTTGTAGTTAAAAGCATAAGTGAACTTAGATGTAGAAAAAAGACTAAAAGAAAACTATGGAACATAAAACACATTAGTAAGATAAAATTTATACATAAAATGTGTAGTTCCAGAGTCATAAGCAGAAATAGTGTGACCATTAGGTAGACTTTTAAAAACTGGTTTAATGCAATGGTAGGAAGAAAATTTAGATAAGGAAATGCATACTTGATTTGTAGCACTAGAATCCAAAATCCAAAGGTGTTTAATGGTTTCTAAATTTCCAAAGGAAAAGATATTACCAGTTGGAGAAAGGTCGGAAACATGTTTTGTTGACTTGATAGAGAAAGAACCAACTTGGTTGACTTGAGCTTGATTAAGTTTATAGTTGTTGATGATCTGCTTGAAGATATATGAGAGAATATGATATTGTTGTGGCGTTATGCGGATATCTCCAATCTCATGATCTATTTTGACTTTTCTTAGTGAAGTTTTCATCAACAGTAGTAACATTGTTAATCTGAGAGGGTTTGCTACCATAAAGCTTGTGACTCGGAGGATAGTTGTGTTTCTTATAACATGAATCTATCGTGTGGATATTTTTACCACAGTAAACTCAAACTTTTCTATTTCCATTATTCTTGAAATTTTTATTATGTTGACCCGAAACCAATTTTTTGATAACAAGTGGATTCAACATGACCATTTTTTCCACAAAAAGAACAAGTGACAAAGACAACATTTTTATTTACATTAAGATTGACAATGTTAATGTTAACAATCAAGAGATTACTAATCATCTAGCGTTCTTGCTATGCCACAAAAGAAAAAATATTTGTTATAAGAGGGATAAGTTCCATAAAAAGCACATGTGATCTAATGTTGTTATATTGATCATTTAGGCCACAAAGAACAAGTACATTTGATTTGATAGGAACACATATGGTCAAGTTTAAAGTTCTCAAGCTCATCCCAAATAATTCGTAACTTGGTAAAGTATTCTGTAACAGATAGATCACCTTGATTCAGATTAGACGCTTCCATTTGTAAGTCTGAAATACGAGATAGGTCCCCTTGAGAGTATCTTGCTTTCAGATCATTCCAAATGTCAAGTGTCATATCCATCCATATTAAGCTTTGTCTTATAGGGAGAGAGACCGAGTGGACCAACCAAGAAACCACCATATTCTTGCAGCGACTCCAGCCTGAGAAAGAAGGACCAAACTTTTTTGGTGGAGAAGTGGTACCAAGAATGAATTCAATCTTGTTTTACTCACTCAACTAACAATTTTGCTCAAAGAGTGATAGTTCATCGCATAAAGAACAAACAAAACGAAAGGAGTGGTTGTATTCTCATTAGGATGAAGATAGATGAGGCTTTGTAAAAATGCAAGTAAATATAAATAATTTTTTAAAAAAATATTTAGAATTGTTTTGTCCGGTTGACTTAGGTCAGGAACCGGTGGTGGATGCTTCCTTATTCTGTCTTTGCCGTCACTATCACTTAGAAACTCCTGAAATTCTCCAACAGAGGGTGCTCCACCTCTATATTACACTCTGATGATCAAATCAGTGAGAGCACTTATATATTATACTGTAGTGTAAAAAGTGTAAAATCAACTTACTTGGTGGTTAGGGTCTCGGGGCCCTTTTATAGTGTCATCCAATATCCATAACTGAGTTTCTTACTTGTTAAGATTCTTCCTTATATTTCAGAAGTACATCTGTTGCAGAGTATCGTATCTGACTGAGAGTATTCTTTTCTAACCAACTCAAAACGAATGATATCTTCCCTTGACGTTTGGATCATATTTAATTTTACTAAAAGTGAGAGGTGGACGCTCTTTTTAGAAACACTGGATCTTATTACGTTTGGGCCAATATTTAAAGTTACAAAATGCTCACCAGATACTTGCTTATTGATGGGCCAAGGGCCAATCGTTTAGACTAATGTGTCTAGCATGTTCTGGTCAGTTCGTTGATCGAACAAGCCAAACAAACCGAATGGGACAAGAATTACAAGAGATTGGAGAATATTAGGTAATATTTATTGTTGAAAAATAATATTTTATTTTAATTAAGGAATGCATGTTTTTATTTTAATTTGAACGTATAGTCCCCTCTTTTAATGATATTTATCTTTGAAAAAGAGTGAAGGATTATTTGTTCTCTAATATAAAATTGTTGTAAAGTTAGTTTGGCACACGCCTTGTATATTGGTAACCACAACACATAAAGTAGTTTTCCTTTCATTCATTTCATTACGGTTTTGCATCAAGATTTCAAATTACAAATTCAAGATTTCCTTAAGGTTACATTAAAATTATGATCATGAATTAAGAGTTCTTTCAAATGCATATTCAAAAATAATTTATGGTTAATATATTCAGAAAACTCTATTTTGAGCATCTTTACTTCATACAATTTTTTTTTTAAAAATGTTCATCACATTGACCTTGCAACTTTGTTTATTAATGATCCAAATAAGCAGTGTTTAAATATTTTCTTTAAGGAAACAGTGTCAACATATTTAAAAAAATGTTTATCTGTCCCTCCCTTCTAGACCCACCACTCTTAAAGAGACATTTAAATTTGTTTAATGATTAAAAAATTGTCTGCAAAACCTTGAAACTACATTCAATAAGAATTAATCCATTAGAAACCTTCAGTCAAGTTTAACATCTTGAAACAAGTGTAACCAGTGCTCAAACCAAAATACAAACACACAATAAATTAACGAGATATTAATATAGCATATTCTTAACACGATGTAATATATACTCTTTTTTCCTCTTTAACTATACACATTTATTTTATAATTAGAATGAAAATATCTTGCTTTGTTTATTAAAATAACAATTAATTTATCAATTCGAAATTATCTATTTCCTCCATGTATAGAGTTACCCTTTAATCGACATCACTCGTTTGTTCAAATGATTAAATCTAGAGTAAGAAAATATTACACCACATCAAAATTATTAAAGAAGTTTTTAATATCAACAAGAAAAATTAAATAAATATGAATTATTTTAAAGATGACCCAATCCTCATACAGAACATTAACTCATCTCTTGAGAACAAAACAAAAATCAAAGACACCTTTTTTTTTATCAACAATAAAAAATAAATAAATGGGGACCACTTCAGGGGTGGTCCAACCCTTTTACAAGAACACATAGAATCTAACTCCTAACTTGACATCCAAAATCGTCGGACAAAGGACCAACCAAACCAAGCGCTAACTAGCTTTACCGAATCAGCCGTATACATGTCAAAGGATCCATAACCCAACAGGGGTAGGAAAAGTAAACTTCGCGGGACTTTGCAGCAATCCAAGACCATACCTTTACTTGCGCAGAGGCAAAAACTTCTAACACATCTAATAGAATCAAAGACACCTAATACTGCAAGGAACACAACAGTCAACATCTAACCAAACAACTAAGAAAAAATCAACACTCAAAAACACCACTAAATCAGATATATACAAATCAGAAGATCAAGACACCAATCAAAATAAGAAAAATAAGCTAAACACATTTATGTTAATTTATTTATATTCCTTGTTTCCTTTAGTATACACTTTTATACTATTAATAAACAAAAAAAAATTGTTTGTTTGTCCGTTAAAATACGTAATTATTCATCCCTCAAATCTGTGTGTATTTGCAAGTGGAGGTGTGACTTTGAAGTATTCGTCAGTCTATGTGTGAAAATGACCATGTTACTTACTTTTGTTTTATAAATTGAACTAAAATGTGTTTTCACAGTATAAATATATTTTACAGTATCCTTTAATTATAAATTATAATATTACTTTTTAATAATCAAATCTAAAAAGTTTTAGTTAGATGGATATAAAAATCTTGATGCTTAAAATCATGAAAAATTGTGACCCACTCCTGATAATAGCATTTTATTTGGGCTGTGTAGTGGTATTCCTTTTTCAAGTGGGCCTGATTCATAAACCAGAGGAAAAGCACAAGATCAAAGATTTGGTCCCATATAAAAAAGCAAATGAAAATAAAACACAGAAGAAGCAAAGAATAGAGGTACACTGCTGCAGCAACAAAGCTTCCAAAATGGCATTAATTCCTGAGTGGTCCATTCTCTGTAAAAGCTGAGATCTTATATACACCTATTCTATGAAAAACTCATTACAAAGGGTCATTTCGTCCCAACAATTATAAACTATGAACTTGAAAGGAAAGAAAACAACGTGGCAGCTTAAAAGGCCAATGAAACATATTTTAATCCTCATGAAACTTACATCTGAATTCATCAATTATAATTAAGCAAGTGACTCTTGTGATGATCTCAGATGGGTTATCATTGCATGTTAACAGCACAGAAAAGTACAGGTTTAACTTCTCTAGGCAAGACTTTAAGTAAAATAAGGAAGTCCTCATTTATAAGTGAGTAAGGTCACACAAAAGCTATGATAGATTTACACTAATCTTGGAATAAAAACTTCCTCCCACCTTAAACTAATTAAATATATAATGAAACAGCAAAACAACAAATTTGCCGTCTCATTTGACTAACTAAAAATGGAATGTTGGCAGAATAAGACAGCACTGCCGCATTACTTTCCATTAATTATTGATTAACCAAATCATGCTGCTTGCCTTCTAAGCATAGACAAACAGAAGATTATGGTAATTAAATGATGTTTAATAATAATAGATAAACACCACAATAGACAATATGCATTTTCAATGCCATCTTGTAATATTCCAAAAGCGTATTATATGCTTCTAATCAACTATCCTTCTAGTTCCTTTTTTGTACCAAGATAATTGCTTGTAATAAGGTTTTAAGAAGTTAGGAAGATGAGACCAAACAAAGCAGATGGAATGGATTAATGTCCTTGTCAAATGTGATTAATGGGTCTAATCCTTTTCTTTCTTTCTTAGGAGATAACTTACCCAGGACCACTTGCACACCCATAAAAGAGAAATTAATGGGAAGATTAGATTTTAGAACTTTGCTCGTGCAATGTTTCACCAGACGCATCTACAGCGTTATCTCCAAGATAAAATCTTGTAGTGGTAGGAGATCTCCATAAATGAATAAGGACAAAATTGCAGATAGGTTCCATTTCAACCCCAGAATTGATAAAGGTCGTGAAATTGGCCAAACAAATATGGGCATTTTGGAAGGTGGAAATTTCAAAGAATAGTAGATGCACAATAAATAATATCTACGTTCTGACAGTTAAATCACTTAAAATATATACCTGCTCTTTATAAAGGAGAAAACGTGACAGCAATAAGAGCTATCAGGAGGAGGGTGAGACATGTCCTGGTGGTGATACAAACATCATCTATGAACATAAACACAGTAATATGACATTTTAATAGAAACCAAGACAACCTTGAATTTTCCTATAGTCTTAACTTTCTTCAAAAAGAAAAATAAAACCAAAAGGATGGTAATAAACAATAATGATCATCGCGAAATTTGCTTCCAGCTCCATTCCCGTCTAACTAAGTTTCTTGACAAAAGAAAGGAAGCTAAGATGACAACCCATTAAGAGAAACATGAACATTGCGACATCCATCATCTTCTTCATTCATGTGAATGTCATTGTTGTTGTTGCTATTTGGATTGTAGGGGTTGTTGATATCACTGTCAAAACCACCTCCACCACTGGTATTATTGCCGTCATCATGATCCCCAACACTTTGAGAAGAATTTGCATTTGCGTTTGGATTTGCATTTTCCCCTTGATCCAATCTTCTCCTAAGAGTGTTCTTGTTGTTGTGCATCCACACCTTGAATACCCCTCTAGAGACCCCAATGTCATTGCAGAATTGCTGGACCAATCCATCATCCCCTTTCTGCATTCTCCACCCCAGTTTCTCAGAGAAGCTATGCATCTTCTCCTTCTGCTCTTTGCTGAACTTGGTCCTGTACCTCTTCTTCGGGTTCTCGCTCTTCAACATCACGCTCGAAAAGGTGAGGCCTCTGTGGTGGTGATGTTCATCGGAGGGTGTAGAATAGCCAGTGCCGAGGGCTAAAAGCATGTGGGGTGCTGAAGCGTGGTACGGCGGCACGTGGGAGAGTGGAGGAGGTGAGGGGCTTGACATTGGGCTCGGACTGTGACTCGGGCTCGAACTCAAGCTCGGACTCGTGCTTTGGCTCATGGCTCGCTGAGAGATTGGTGCTGGTGCTGAAGGCGTGTAGATGCAGCTTAGAAAAGTGGGGTTATTGTTGGCGGCGGCGGCGGTGTTGGTGCTGTGAATGTTGTAGTTGAGGTTGTTGTGTTCTTGAGGATCACGGCGGTGGAAGTTGCGGTGGCAGCCACACGCGGCGCACTTAAGGGAGCGAGGATCGGTGGGGTTGGTTGAGGAGGAAGGCATGAACTCGCCACAGCCATCGAGTGCATGGCCACCTAGGCTGGCGGCGTGGTTTTTGAGGCATTCTTTGTAGGTAACCACCATGGGCGGTGGTAGTGGCAGTGGAGCACCGATGGTGGTGGGGTGGCGCTTGGGTGTGCCGTTGGTGAAAGATAGAGACTTTGGGGTGGTATTGTTGGTGGGGTTGATGGGTGGTGTGATCCTAGTATCTGCATCCAAGGTTTGTACTGTGTGGGTACTGCTGGAGGTCAGGTCCATGTCCGTTGTGTCTTCAAGAATGATATAACAGGAGGGAGAGGTAGAGAGAGAGAGAGAGAGAGGAGATTAGGGTTTTTGACAAGCTTAAAGCATTCTGTTGAAAGGGTGAATTGTTGGGTTGAAAGGGGAAAGGAAGAAGAAAAAAACAAGTGATGGGGTTAATGGTGTGTGTAGAGGAAAGAGAGTGATGATGATGCAGGTAGAAATGGCGATGATGATGGTTATAATGAGAAGTGATGACAAAATCTGAGGTTTAAATGGGGTTGCGAGCAGAAAGAGGGATACAACAACACATTAGGGTCCAAAATCTCAACCACTAATGATTTGAGAAGAGAATAGAAACAAAACAATAAAAAGAAAAGATAAAATTTGCATAGTAGGTTTTGGTAGAAACAAAGGAGTTTATGAATGAAAGGTTTCAGATAATAGAGCTAGTATCTACTAGGGGTAGGGGAAATAGATGTAGATGTAGATGTAGATGTATTTCACCTTTATATATGTTTTAAACCAGTAAAGAATGTAGAATGTATTAACTGTTTGAATTGTTTTTGATAATCATGTAATTAAAATGGATCATGGATGATATGTAATAAGTATTTAAAAAGTTATAATAATAATGATATTTTATTCGGTGCATATAGAAATTAAATTGTCTTAAAATATTGAATAATATGCCAAATAGTGTGGTAAGTGAGTTATATGAAGGAGATGTGTTAGTTGGGGGTAATAAATTTGTCTGAAAATATTAGGCAAGAATATATTGGTTGAGGTGAGTGATTGAGAGAAGAGAGAAGATGAGAATTGAAGGGTGGTACGGAGATGGTGCATTGGAGGCACAGCTGGGCCAACTCACTCCCCTGCCCTGCAAATGCAAACACATCAATTCTGGTTTTCCTTTCATAAACTCACCACTTTCCTGCTCCTTCCCAACAAAACCTTACCTCATCTTTTCATATGCTCACGCAAATAACACTTTCACTTCCTTTCACACACACACATTTTCCAACTTTCCAACCACACATTCATCCATATTTTAACTTTAATCTTCCCAATTCCCTCAAATTCAACCCTACCAACCACTTTTCACAATTAATAATTCAATAATCACAATATCATTCTTTCACTCTCAAACTATCAAATAAATATAAATATTTATAATCACTGATAAATAAATTACAATAATATCTATTAACAAAAATAAATTTACATACAAAATAAAAAAAATGACGAATTAATATAATACAAAATTATGTGCACGTCAAACATGAAAAATAGAAATTGATATAAATAACCAAATTACAAGTTTTATAAAAAAATTGATAAAATCATTAATATCAATTTGTAATGTATATATATATATTGTTTATTTTAAAATATTGATATCAAATTTTAAAAAGTAAACAAAAATATTTTTTTAAATCATCTGTTCAAATCGGTTTATACCTTGTAAGTGAATTAATTTAAGTTTAACTAGTTATTTCGACATCAAGTTCTAGATATATAATTGTATTAATTTGTTTAGAAATTTTGTTACCATCGATAATAATCTTAACTAAAACATAATCTCATTCTTAAAAAAAGACGTGTAATTTGCAAAAAAAAATTGATAGCAGTGGAACTCATCTATACTATAAACCAAGAATATTCAGTGAAAAAAAAATGAGAAAAAAGAGTAACAAAATTGGTTTAGTTTAGATACATTTTCACAAATTACTTTACACCCTTATACCTTTGTTTCTAGTGAGGAAATGCAAATATTTATTATCCACAGATAAAACATGAAAAACGAAATTTTAATTAATAAAAAACACTAAAAATAAAATGTTTATACGTTTCAAATTTCTTCTCAATTGCGAAGAAAATTATATATATATTTATATAATTTATTTAATTATTTTTATTTTAAACTTAAATTATTATTACTTTTATTTAAAATAGAATTACAATTCAAATATAATAAATATAATTAAAATTATAAAAATAAAAAATTAATCATATTATATATATTAAATTATAAATATAAATAATAATAAATATATTTTTAATAATAAAAAATTATATAATAATTATATTAATTATAAAAAATAAAGATAAAAATAATAATGTTATTTAATATACAAATAATTTTTTTTATCAAATATTTATAATTATAAATATTTAAATATTTTTTTTTATCAAATTTATATCATTTTTCATTTTTTCTAAAATTAACTTTAATACATTATCGAAATAATATTTTAATTAAAAATAATTATAATTTATAAACAAATAAATTAAATTAATTTTTTAACAATTTTTAAATATAAGGATAAATTTAAAAATTTACATTTCTATCAATTAAAAATATATAATTTCATTCACAAAATTTTCATCCTAATTTTTTATTCTATTTACTTTAATTCAAACCAACTCACTTTCTTCATACTTCAAAATAATCTCAAATCCGTATCTCAAATTCACTCTTAAACATTAAACAATTGAAGTTATTTTAAAATTATGACTTTTAAATGATTCAAAAAAAAATAAGCTGGAAAAAAATTGCCCACAAATATTTGCAGTGTGTGAATGAAGGTCATGTGATATATTTGATGATGAATTAGGAGCTGATTTCATAAGTTGTGCATTTCCCCCCTTCTTTTGGCCGACAATATGTAGAGGTGAAAGGGACTTGTTTGGAAATGTACCAACTTTGAATTCATAAGAAGAGCACACTATCTTATAATGCTCAGCTTTTGTCTCTGCCTTTCCAAACCTTAACAAAACTAATACCAGTTCTTCCCCATTTTGTTTCTTTTCTAACAAACCCTTTACGCCCTTAATCGATTATGGTCTGTTTGGCTACCATCCAAAAGCACGGTGGTGCGGTGAACAAAATCAATTAAAGACAGCGAGTTTCACAGAGTTAAATGTGCTTTTAATGTGCAAAGGTCGTAGAATGGCAAAACATGCCAGATACTATCATACACAAAGTCTCAAGTAGAAATTTACTTTGACAATTTGATTTTCAGAAAAGTACACTTTGACTTTTACAAATTTAAGTTTTCATTACGTTTTATAACTGTCATTGATTTAATAGTTTTACAAATAAATAATATAAAACTATATCAATTAACTAAATTAAATAAAATTTGATCAAATAAATGTGTTTAATTAGTTAAGATACAACGAAAGTTTGTCATTTTTTAAATTTATGTACATTAATTTTAAAAGACAATAGTTTTTTTCTTAGGATAAAGTACTGCCCAACACTCTTGTTATTCTATTACGAGTATATTTTTTTTTATTGTACTAGAGACTAATTATAAATCAATTTCACTTTGTTTTGCTAACTTAACATTCAAATAAAACTCCATATATTGTTTGATCTAGAGGGGGAAGGAATGGCATAGGTGATCATTGTCTTAGAAAAACATATAAACAAACTAGAAAAAAAAAAACAACAATTGTTTTGGATAATAGTATAGAGAAAACATCAACAACAATTCTTCTTATTGAGAAAGATTTAGAAAAGTAAAGATTTAGAAAAGTTTAGACGAAGTGTGCAAAACATAAATATATAAACTCTAGTGTAGAATAGATCTCTAAACTAACTAATCAACACTACACTTTTCTATATTAAGTGTGTATTTGTAATGACCAAGGTAAAACTCACCATTCTACAATGGTCTGATGTAGAATATGGTTTTTATTCCGATCTATCAACTAATTGTAAAGTCATCTTGTTGATTTAACTTCTAGTTTTCCTATTCTTTTCAATGTGGATAAAGACATCAAATTGATACTAGACCCCAAATCAAGTAGGACTTTCCCCACTGGAAGAGTTCCAATAGTGATTGGAATAATGAAATTGCCTGGATCTTTGAGTTTATGAGGTAATGATTTCTGAATTGTTGCATTGCACCCTGCCTCCAACTTTAGAGTCTCTTATGTGAATCAACTTTTCTTGGTAAGGAACTCTTTCATAAACTTATCATAAGTTTTCATTATTTCTATGGCTTCCAGAAAAGGTATATTGATTTGTAGTCGCTTGAAATATTCATAAATCTTGCAAACTGTCTTTCTTTGAGGGCACAAGAGGATAAAGTTTGTTTTTCATCTGAACCTGCACCTTATATTTCTCCTTCCCTTTTTCAAAAGTTTTCTTATTCTTTTTATTTGTTTTGTTCACTACTTACATTCTTTTTTTATTGCATTCCTCTTTCCATTTTCACATTCATTTTTTTTCTACATTCTTTTCTCTCACTAAGCTTTCCTTCTCAACATTCTGGTTGTCACGTACTCCTATGCCTACAACTTTGCCACTCTTTGTTGTGATAGACTTGTAGTGCTTATTGGGATTAGTTATGTGTTGGCTGAAAAGACTTCCTTACTGCTCTGAAAGTTGTCGAGCTAATTCTCCAACTTGTGTTTCTATATTTCTAATTGAGGCTTCTGTATTTTTGTGATTAGAGGTATCCAAGGTATCCTTCATTTTTTATTGCCTCTCCTACACAGAGGGACAATTTTGTTGTTAATATGGCAGTTGTCTACCAGATGACCCTGCTCTGTGATTCCAATCATAACTTTGCCTTTGATTATTTCTCCACCCTTATGAGAAATTGCCAACATAAAGGCTAATTTCAGGTTTAGGAAAGTTTTCCTACCTCCGCTGGTTGTTCTTATGATGGACTTTCTCTTCTGGACCAAATTTTGGGTATTGGCATTGGTCACTTGGGTGATAACCTTCACATAATTCACATTTCTGAGTTAGTTGCACTTGATTAACATTCACAACATGTAACTGCTATGGTAGTTTGACCATCTGTTGAGTGAGGGCCTCAATATGCTATGTTAAAATTTTGTTTTGTGCTAAGATGACGTAATGTTGAGCCTGCCTGTCAGTTGATGATAGGGCAATTATTATTATTGTAGTTTGTTATGTATCTATAGTTAATCGTTGTCATTTCAAAATCAAATTAAAAGTTTCAGTATAGACCGTCTAACATAGTGTTAAACCGTTTAACACAAAAAAAGATGATAGAATAAATATGGCCAATTTATCCTATGTCGTCTCCCAACGAAAATAATTATGAATCCACTTAAACATTGTTCAAAACTTATCCACAAGAAATTAAAAGTTAGAAATAATAGTAAAATAAATGGGCATTGAGATCGTTGTGAAGAAAAGTAAAGTAGACGATAGAAGATATTAAAGAACAAGTTGAATCTCAGGTTTATTCGGTAGTTAATTCTTCATCAATTGATATATATATATATATATATAATTTAGTTAATCTCCAAACAAGATCGAATTGGTCAAACATTTGTTAACCAAATCAATGGAATCTAATTAACCAAACATGCCTCCACTAATTCATTCATTTAGTACCTTACTCGCTCCATGCATTTACTTATAAAGTTTTTAGTCTTTTACTTATGGAATTATGCGTTCAAGAGATTGTTCATAATAAGGAAAACTAAACAAAAATTTCAATTAAAGAATAGAATTGAATCTTCAACATGCGTTCAAAAACAATTTCAATAATAGAAATTAAAACTAAAAAAACTAGATCATCTAGCGCAACCTATTACAAATATTGAAGAAGCTCTTCTTCATTCTTATTTTTCTTAAATATGAATATTCATCAATAATAAAATATCATGATATTTATTTACGACTCATATTATCGATTGTTATTTTGATGAATCTATTTTCCCAAAATTAGGTGCACAAAAAAAAAAACAATTCGAAAATGATATTACTTCGAATGAATAATCATTATCCTCATACAAAAGAATCTAAGCTAGAAGTTCGAAAGATAATTCATTTAAAAATATTATTTAAAGAAGTATCATATGTATTTAATAACATAAAAGGGGAATTAAGTCACATATATGAACTATAATTGATAGCTTGAAACCTCCATGAATTGGCTTGGTTCTTCAATGGTGTAATTGATTAGCGGAAGCAAAGAAGAATGGAGGTCAAGGATGAGCTTCAAAGAACTCTTGGATTGTTGGAGTGTCATGGAGAGTGATAGGTTTGGCCTAATCACATGAGAAAGAGATCAAACAATGTGTCTACCCTAAAGAAAGGAGACAAGAAGAGTTTGGCATGCAAAATTTGCAGCATAACTCATATATTTGATCTACATTTTCATGAGCCAAGCACCCTTATTTATAGGTATAGGGTCTGGCCAAAATACAAAAGAAATAGAGGGAGAAATTGACTTCAAAAGTGGTGTCATTTTCAAGTCACAGTTTCCATGTGAAGGCAATGTGACTCATGTGCACCTTCTAGGTTTTCATGACCGACCTAAGGTTTATGATGGGTCAAAATTGAGCCGAATTAAACTCTGGGTATATTAAAAACTCTGACCCTAACCCTAGTCTACTCAAGGCCAAATACAAACCCAAAATCTACACTACTTGACCTAATTTGGTAGGTCCAATTTATTTTACAAGAAAATGAAATACTATTCTAATATTTAATAACTAGATCAAGGTCTAAAAAATGTAAGAATGTTCCTCTTATAGTCCTTGCTGAGTTCCATTCTTCTTTGAATCTTCTAATCCTTGCTCTAATAGAGTTTGTGACTGGACGATTGTCATCAATAATGTTCCAACTAGAATTGATGTCCCTTTTGGATAATCTGATATTGCAAATGAGTCTTAAACATTCTTGAAGCATACTTAACCTATTGGTTTCAATGATAAAAATCCTTGAATGAAGAAAGAGAGCTTGAAAATATGAAGATCCAATTGAAGAGGTGAAAATCCCAAAAGATTCATTTGAAGTCATTTGAAGGGTGAAAAATTAAAAAGATTTTTATGACATAATTAATATTTCAATTCCAAAAGTGAAAGATGGGATCTTAATAAATTATGTCATAAATAAGATAATATGGAATTGGAATGAAATCAATGTTGATGATGTTTTAACATATAATGTGATAAATGTTATGAATGACACTAATGATGAAGGATCAATGTCAGTTGGAGATTGTCTCAAAATAAATCAGGGATAAAAAAGGACAGATACAATTGAAGATTAACTAAAGTTAGGTACTAAGAAAAATGTTTATGGACTTGTAGTATATACACTTAAGACTATTAAGGTAGTTGGGTACAAAATGGTTTTTTGTGCAAAACGGAAATAAGAATGGTGAAATCATTGGATACTAACCTCAATTTGTTACTTAAGGATTTTCATAAAGATTTAACACTGATTTTGAAGATATATATTCACTTATATTGAATACAACTACATTTTGATATATTAATTAGTTTGATTGCAAAAAAGTTTAAAATTCATCTAATAATGTTGTCAGAACCTATTTGTATAGATCTCTTAAAAATGGTATTTATACGAGACTCCCTCAACAATGTAAATTCTAGAAAGGATTATTCAATTAAATTGAAAAAATCCATTTATGGATTAAAATAATTAGGATACACGTGGTATAATAATCTTAGTGAGTATTTTTTAAAAAAAGATATTAAAAATAGTTCATTTGTCGAGATGAAGAATTTTGGAAGGATAAAGTTTATATTTTTATGAAATTACAAATTGAATATTTAAATAAAGATATTTTTGTATGTATGAAGACTTATGTAACAAAAATACTTAAAAGGTTCTATATGGATAATACATTATTGGCTATTCACTCCAATAGTGTAAGTTCTTTAAATGTAGGTAAAGATCATTTTAAACATAAAGAGAAAAATGTAGATTTCCTTTGATCCTAAAGTACCATATCTTAGTTAGAGAAGAAGTATTAATATTCTTGCTAATACTTTGACCTGATATAATATTTACCATAAATTTATTAGTAAGATATAGTTCTTTCACCTTTAATTATAAGAAATTTAAATAATATAAATTACATTAAATATCAATAACTTTTTTATTTTTAAAATAATATATAATTTAATTAATATAATGACTAATTATTTTTAATTTTTAAAATTATTTTTTATTTAATAATTTTATTGTAACAAGATATTAGAATGAAGTAAAACATACATAATTCATTAAAGGGTACAATGAGAGTGTATTTGTGTTGTTCAAATATTTTTAAATTGTAACTAATAGATTATGTACATGCAGGGTCAGATTCTCATAACGGTGGATCACAAATAAGATATTTGCTTGTTCATAAGCAATGACAATGTGATTTCAGGACAATTTGTTTTCACATTTCATGAGATAAGTCACGTACGTGTTTGATTGAGATTTGTCATTCACCATTTTCGACAAACTTGTGGTGTATTCTTAGAAAAAATGACAGATCATGAAGACAATAATGCATGCTCAATTAAAATAATGATATCTTAAAGCAAAATAATAAAAAAATAGATTTTTCCAAAATTCTTTTTCAGGGATGATCTTTGTTGGAGATCCCACATCGACTAGAGATTAGAGCTTTTCATTCTATATAAATGGGTGCAACCCTCAACCTCATGAACCGGTTTTATGGGGTTGAGTTAGGCTTAAATTCCACTTTCTGATATGGTATCAGAGCCACTTTGAGCCTATCCTAGTGAGTATTTGTTAGGGGGTGTGTTGGAGATCCCACAAAAATTCAGAAGATCTTCTCGAGAAAATCTAACATATTTATTTTCAAAAAAAAATCCAAGTTTTAACTTTTGAATCATTAGTTCAGAAAATTGGATTTCGTCAATAATGATAATTTTTATAAGAAGGAGAAATGAATATGTTTTTAATACATATATTGAAGAATAATGATATTTGTTTTGTCCTTCACTAAAGTTTTATCACATAAAATTTTTTTGTACTAAGATTTAACATACACATTTCGAATCATTCAACATCCAAAAGGAGAGTTCTATGAATTCTTACTAGTTGTTCATTAACCTCTATATCATATATTATCCATAGTTATCAGGCTTATATGAGTTAACATCTGACTTGAACATTTATAACTCTTTAGTTGTATGGTTTGAGTTTTATTTTAAACATACAGATATAATCTTTCCTTTAGCATTTTATTTTATTTTCTATTCTCTCTCTTATCTTTATGTAAAATAATAGCTCATTGTCTCTGTATTGAGATTGTATTTTATAAGACATTTATTTTCTTAACATTTTTATAACATGAAACAAATCATTATACATTTAAGGAGTCCATCAAATATATAGAAACAAAAATATATAGTATTAAAATATGAAAATATTAAATGAAATTCTTTACAAAATAAGAGTAGTTTAATGATAAATTATGCCATTAAATATTTGTTGAAAAATAAGTTAATAAATTAGAATGAATAAAAAGTCTTTAGCTGATTCTGTGTGAAGACATTATGTAATAGAACAAATAAATTAACTATGATTTACATCCCCGTTAGATTAATTTATGCCTAAAGGCAATGCTACACTTAACAAAGACAATAGAAAGAATTCATATGTATAGATATTTTTATATTTTTATTTTATAAGTAAACTGGGAAAAAAAATCCAGCATAAATTTTTTTATCTGATCAAAATTAGCATACAATTACTTTTAAACATAAAATTAATTTTTGATAGGAACCAAACATGCTGATATTCACTTAGTATCACATTAATTAGTTAGTATTTTATGAACAATTTCCGAGAGTGAAGATATATAGTTGAGGATCGGGAATGAATCAAAATAGAGGTTTTTTCTTAAAATTATGTAATTATTTTTTAAATTTTTCAAAATGGGCAATTTTTTTATTATTTAGAAATGGGTAAATCCCGAACACAGAATATGCAATTTATTCATTGAAACCGCCAATTGTGTTAAAATTTTTTTAAAAATTGTATATACAAAAATACGATTTCAATTAAACATATACATTTTGTAATATTATAATATAATATAAAAAATAAAATAAAAATTTAAAACCTAAAATTCGTTTATAATATTTTAATATATAATAAGTTTAATTTACTATTTATAAAAAAATTATATAATTAAAGAAAATTAGTTTTTTATAAAATATTTTTTTTAAAATATTTTTTTTAACTAAATAAGATTTTATAAAATATTTTATTATTATTATTTATAATTAAAGAATAGCTTATGTTTTTGAAAATAATTTTTTATTATATAATTAAAAAATTAAATACATTAAAATTATTTTGAATTTTAATAAAATTAATGATGTTATAATTTAATAATATAAGATGTTGGAGATCCCACATCGACTAGAGATAAGGACATTTCATAATATATAAATGGGTGCAGACCTTACCTTATCGAGCCGGTTTTATGGGGTTGAGTTAGGTTTAAAGTCCACTCTTTCGTAATATGGTATCAGAGCCATTTAAAACCTATCCTAGCGAGTGTTTGTTGGGCTTATCAGGCCACCCGCTATCGGGCCGCTATCGGACCACTCAAAATATATAGTCCCACGCACGAGCTTCTATCTATCACTCTCGGCGTGAGGGGGGTTGTGTTGGAGATCCCACATCGACTAGAGATAAGGACATTTCATAATATATAAATGGGTGCAGACCTCACCTTATCGAGCCGGTTTTATGGGGTTGAGTTAGGCTTAAAGTCCACTTCGTAATATAAGATACTATAAGTTAATTATTTAAAAATTATTAAAGTAAATTTAATCCATAATAAAAAAATTAAGTTGGTAAAACCCTAAATTCAAAATGTTAAAAATAAATAAGAAACTTTAACCACTGAAAAGTTAAAATGCAAAACGTTAATCAGAAACAAACGTTAATCAGAAACTTTAATTGTCATAGAAAGTAAAAAAATAGCTTATTTGAAAGTGGTTCGTCCATTTTATTTTGTATACGATTAGTTGTTGATCTGTCTTATTCCTTAGGATGCATGTGGGGGTCCGGGATGAAATTGGATCCCTTATAAGTAGATCAATAATCTTGATTTCGAACGGGATGAAATTCAACTTCATAAGCCTTCACAATATACTGCAGATTATAGATATGATCAACAAATGTTGTTAGTTATAAATGACATGTCGAACAAATAATGATAACATGAACACAGAAAGCTAGAGAGCTTGAAACTCTCCATAATCATACCACTTGCCATTAAGTTTTACCGTGTATGACATAGGTAGGCATCACAATCGTAGTTGGACAGTGAGTAGCTCTTAACCATCAAATTCTGAATTTTGTCGATTATATAAAAAAAAAACTAATTTTCTTTAATTATATATATAAAAAAGTTTTAAATAGTAAATTAAACTTATCTAAATATTAAAAAAAAACTATATTAAAATATTGTAAACAAACTTTAAGTTTTAATTCTTTTTATTTTATATATTATTATATATTATAATATAACAAAAAGGTATATGTCGCATATACGATTTTTTTAAATTTTATATATAATTATATATTATAATATTATAAAACGTATTTACGAAATATGATTTTTATTTGAAATTGTATTTCGTATATACATTTTTTTTAAATTCATGGTTGGCGATATCAATAATATGCACACTACAAAAAAATTATGAAATAGAAACAAAAAATAATTAGTTGTTATAGTAACTAAATTAGAGACCATTTTAGAAACTAAAAAAAATTTGGTTTCTAAATTAGTTTCTATTATTATTAAATGGTTTCTAAACTGATATCTAATTAGTTACCAAAATTTTAACTACTAATAATTTAGATTCTAAATTTGGTAGCCGACGTTGTGATAATAATTCTAGTGAGAGCATTTAGGGTTTATTTTGCAGACGTTGAAAGATCTTCGTGAGCAGAGGAGCGTTTAGGACTTCGAACCAAATTTTCAAAATTATTTTAAAAAATAATTGGAAATAATGAGAGAAGGAAAACTTTTTTTTATTCTAAAGGATAATTGTGGCGGTTGAAAATGACATATTTTGAAAGATAATTGTGACAGTTAGTCAAATGACGTATTATAATGAAATTTGTGGTGGTTATTAATAACCGCCATATTAAAACTGTCACATTTTACACGATTTTTTTTAATGATATATATATATATATATATATATATATATATATATATATATATATGATAAGTTTTTGTTCAAACAAAAACTTTGTCGCTGAAGTGAAATTTAAAATGGAAATTCGAGTTGATTTTGGAACAATTTTCATTCAAGGAAACTTCTTTTATTTTAAAATTTGTATTACTTTAATTGGGTGAATAAGAAGATTATATATATATATATATATATTTATTTGTTTATGTGATATACTTCATGTGATTTATAGTACACATAGTTATGTTCAATGCGAAAATACCATGATGAGATGTTTAAGTTGTATATTAAATTGAGATTCTGTATGATATATTTGATTCTACTGATATTTGAATTACATAAATAAAATATTAGGTGGTGAGAGTCGAATGAAGTTCCTATGATATAGTCTGCAATAAAAGAATTACGTTTGATATATCATAGGAAATTACATTGTCACATGAGTGAATGCATACCAATTATGTAGCTTGATGTGACTGATTCAAATATCTATATCTAAGTCTAATTTAATGTACTGTCTCCGAGCAAGAAAGTGTCTTTCACCAATAGAATCAAGTGTTTGTGATACTGATGTCTATTATTTATGATAAAAGAGATATTTATTTGTTATTTATGACTATATAGGTATTCAATTGGGCTAAAAGACAAAACACTTTATTCTTATATATACTTAATGAATTTATGAATTGTGTTTTCTATAAATTATGAATATATATATATATATGAGATTTTAAAACACTATATAGTTGTTATTATTTTCCTGTGATAATGATGTGTTACAAGGAGCATATGATATTGCATAAAAAAAAATCTCCATAGAAATAGATGTTTTGGAAAGGAGAAAAAATATATGTATTAATTTTGATGAGGAAAGTTTATTTTGAAAAAAAAACTGTAAAGTATAATATAAATATTATCTAAATGTTTATTTATCTTATGATTAGTACTAATACAATAGTTATTGAGATGTTACATCTATAAAACAATTTTTTTTAATATAAACTTAAATATTATTAAATTATTAATTAAAATAAATAATGATATATTTATATAATATTAAAATAAAATTATAAAATAATATTTATATTTATACTTATATTTTTATTTCATATTTTTATGTCTAATTTATCTCATATTTTTATTTTACAAGTGAAACCATATTACCCATCCTCAGTGTTGTTATCTTATTATCATGGAAGATTTTTGTTTCTTTGAAAATTTAGATACAGAAATCATCATGTAGTCTTCAATGTAAAGGAAAAGAGATGAATTTCTTATAAATTTTAAACACTCTAAAATTTAGAAGTTTTATTGTTTTTACATATATTTTTTTAATGTTACATTATACCACATTATTATATCACTTAGTTTATTTTATACTTTTCCGTCTTTTTATTAATAGATGTAAAAACATTGTGCAAAAGTTTTTTCCTCTATTTTTTTTTCTTTTTTCTACTTATCTCTCTATAAATTCAAAAGAGACCATTGGCTATATCCATTTATAATTTAAAATAAATTTACACTCTTTTATTTATATATATAATCTTAAAAATTATATAATAATTATATATAATTAATGGCAATGTAAATTGTTTTAGCACCCAGATCATTAAACACATTTGATATTGTTTGTTTGTTTACGGATTAAAGAATCATTTAAGAAAATATGAAAAATAAATATAATATATTTTCCTTATTATTATGAGTTTCTTAAAATCATTTCTGAAAATTGTTTATTTTTTAGAAAGTAGTGATATCATGTTTTAATGTATTCTAATTACAAGTTAAAATTTGAGAATATAAAGTTATTTTTTAAATTTGTTTTTTAATTATATTTTATTATTTAAAATATTTAAAGTATTTCTTAAAGAAGAAAAACTAATCAACCATTTTTTAATATACTTAGAACTAACATTTCTAGATAAAAACCATTATAGTTCTTTACAGTGCAGCATGAAACAAATATTCCATCTACTTTTCAATGTTAAAATTGACTTTTTGTAGACTTGCAAAATAGTTCAAGCTTGAAGGTAATAATTGTTGAATCAGAAGACAGATGGAAATATTTTTGGATTGGGTTTCTTTAATGAATAATCTTATGCTTTTGAATTGGAAAATCTCTTCTGAATTACAAATCAAAGATATGTGTTTTTTGTCCAACCAATTATTATCATTAACTTTTAACATCACTGAGAAGCCAAAACTTTTATGATGACAAATTGACACCCCTTTTGGGTTCACGCATGAATTTGGACAAATAAGAAGAGCTGCTTATAAAAGTAAGACTTGTAATAATAAAACTAAAATACAAAGCTGAAATCTTGATCAAGGGCCATCTTTTCTACAGTGCAAGTAGTTCTGATGTTTCTCCACGTGTTCTCTTTTCATATGATATCAGCCCCTACCTCGTGCATGAACTCTTCTATAAGTGTTTTTCTCCTGGGATACTTTTTTTCTTCCTTTAACTTTCATCTTTCACTGTTAGACATTATATTCAGTTAATTAATATCTATATGTTTCTAATTCTTGTTAACACATCCCAATGCTATTTTTCACTAACCAAATTTTGATTATCAAAAGCTACAGTCTTCTTCTGATGTTACTACTCTATAAGTACAATCCACAATAGAATTCTACATAAATTATTTAATAACCAAGAAAAAACTATAGTGGTAAATTTGTACTGTTTTATAAGTTCATTATGTATAATGTATACCAAATATGATATCATTCTAAGTTTATATTACTTCAAGTATATAAAATGATACTTTTTAGATTGATTATTATGTACATTTAATGTACAAAGTGTTTGTAAAATGTGTTTAAAATTTGTTTGAGATTTTATATTGTTTTTGGTTCTCATATTTTTTTTCCTTGCTCATTATTTTTTCTCTATTATTTTTTGTTGTTCATCATGTCACTACAAAAAATCATCAAATAGAAACTAATTTTTAGATACCAAAATAATTAGTTACAATAATAAATAAATTAAAGATCATTTTAGAAACTAAAATAAATGATTTCTAAATTAGTTTTTATTATGGTTAAATAGTTTCTAAATTGGTATCTAATTAGCTACCAAAGTTTTAATTAACAATTATTTATATTCTAAATTTGGTAGCAAAAATCTTGATTGCTAATTAGATACCAATTTAGAAAGCATTTAACAATAATATAAACTAATTTAGAAACCAAAAATTTATTTAGTCCCTAAAATGGTCTCTAATTTAGTCACTATAGCTGTTGGAGATCCCCACAGCGACTAGAGATTAGAGTCTTTCATTGTATATAAGTGGGTGCAAACCTCAACCCTATGAGCCGGTTTTATGGGGTTGAGTTAGGCTTAAAGTCCACTTCGTAACATGGTATCAGAGCCATTTCGAGCCTATCCTAGCGAGTATTTGTGTTGGGCCTATCGTGCCACCCGCTATCGGACCACCCATAATATATAGTCTCACGCACGAGTTGGTAGTCTCGGCGTGAGGGGGGTGTGTTGGAGATCGCACATCGACTAGAGATAAGGACATTTCATAATATATAAATGGGTGCAGACCTCAACCTTATGAGCCGGTTTTATGGGGTTGAGTTAGGCTTAAAGTCCACTTTGTAATATGGTATCAGAGCCATTTTGAGCCTATCCTAGAGAGTATTTGTTGGGCCTATCGTGCCACCCGCTATCGGGCCGCTATCGGACCACCCATAATATATAGTCCCACGCACGAGTTGGCAGTCTCGGCGTGAGGGGGTGTGTTGGAGATCCCACATCGACTAGAGATTAGAGTCTTTCATTGTATATAAGTGGGTGCAAACCTCAACCCTATGAGCCGGTTTTATGGGGTTGAGTTAGGCTTAAAGTCCACTTCGTAACAATAGCAACTAGCAACTAATTAATTTTGGTCTCTAAAATTAGTTTCTATTTCATGATTTTCTGGTAGTGTGTCACTACCATGTGACCACACAATTTTTTTGTTATTATAAATTTTTTTATTTTTTCTTTCTCTTAGTATTACTCTATTTTTTTTTTCATGTTCTTTTGTTCTATCTTCCTTTTTCGAGTTCTTTGAACATGTAAGTAACATCGTTGCAATTCTAGATAGTAAATTTGGTGCTACATCATATATAAAATTAGTAAATGTTATTCAAATAATATGTTAACTTTAGAAGTAATTTTGCTAATCAAGAATCTACTAAGCATGATTAACACATGATAATCTCTTGAAATTAGAGAGTGTCCATAGGTAGTTCCTTGAATCTAGGAAAATACAATGATTACACTTCGAAAACAATGATGACTCTTGGAGAAGTCACATGTTAGATGTCTATCTATTCTTTGAGGGACACAAGAAGACTCTTGAAAGCTTGAAAGGTCAATGGAAGAGTAAAATACCACATATATACTTGAAAGTAACATGTAGTAGTTTAAAAGCTTAAAAAGATAGTTCTAACTTCATGAGTGCATAAATTTCGTCTAAGGTCTTTCTCAAGTTTACTTGAAGTTCTAACTTCTCTCAAGTTCAGCTATAAACTGAGAAATTATTTATGTACAAGTCCTCTAATCTCATCCTCCAAAGCTTTGAGTATTCCTCTAGTCATTCTTCCTTATTATCTCTCTTATATTTCTTCTTCTTTGATCTTCTTTTTCATACTTCTTATCTTTATTCATTTAACTCATTCCCATATTTCTTCAATAAGATCTTCTTCATCCTTATTTACATCACAAGTTTTATTTAAACTAAGTCACTATTGGCTTTCCCAAGTATACAATGTCACTTTTAGCTTTACAAAAAAGTTGTTTGAACGTGATTACAAGGAAAATCCCACTAGAGAGAATATAATGTATAAATACTCCTTATGTGAGAGAATAACTTCACACAATGAGATTTTATAAATAAAGTTGAGTCTCTCTCAATTGTCTAGTGGACAATCTTATGATCTAACATGTGGAAGCTTTACAAAAATTATTGTATGTACAACAACAAGTTCACGTAAAATAACATAAGAATTCTTAGCCATGTCTACATGCAAAGCTTCTATGTGTAGTTGTCTTGAATACGACCATGTTGCTTGTTGATATGTTTCATTATGACAATTCTTTATCAGATTATGATTTCGACTTGGATGACACCTTTTTCTATAAAACTCAACATGTTAAGCATAGGATGACTTTTTCCACACAAACCCCTTCGTAGTATTGATATTACCAAACTCAACATACAAACTCAAAAGGTTGATCTATTGTGTCAGAATCATCTTAGGGATAGGTGAGCCAACATTTATAATTAGTAGACGATCAAGCAATTCAAGATTGTCTTGTGATACCATGTGTACATTAGGCTTACTTCTCATGTTTAATGTTTATCTAAATGTGTCTAGTCATTTGCACTCTTGGATAAACCTTGTGCAACATCAACTAAACTTTGTATAACATCAAGAACTTTGTAACATCATATAAGCTTTAGGAAATTGTCTAATGTTGCACACTTTGTATAAACTTTGATGTTTCATGTACTCGTTTTTCTTTTCTTGATATACATTTAGTAGCTTTTATTAGATCAACCAAAATTTATTATTATTTGTTATGATAAAAATCATGATCATTTTGTACAAGATTGTATTGATTTAAAAAGAATTATACTATACATGATAGGCCATTTATGTTTTAAGAATTTCCCCCTATTTTATTATGACACATAATATCAATTTTATGCATAACAAGAAAACATGTTACTCTTAGTTTATCTAGTTGCTCGATACACTTTGATATTTTCAAAGGATCAAGGTTTAGGGTTTAGCAAACTTGTAGATGATGTTTAGGATTAGAGTAAAAACAAGTTTAGAAACTTAAGAGCTTTCTTCTAAAAAAGTTATTAGAGCTTATGTGAAAGAAAGATAAAAGAGATTAAAGTTGCTTATGCTTTTATAATATATCTGGGTTTTTTTTATACTTTTAGGGAAAAACTTATTAAAACATAGCATACTATTTCTTAAAAGATCAACCTTAGTTCCTTTTTTTGAAAATACTTGTTTATCGATTCGTCTAGAATACAAATATATATATATATATATATGAGATTATAAAAGCATTTACAACTTATATGATAACTTATTATCGGGGCAATTAATATAAGAGCATAAAAAAATCATAAAAAAAACATATATAATCAAACCATAAGGATGATAAAGATAATTAAAGCAAAAATAAACAAGAGCATGGGTAGATGATATATTAGCTAAAATATGTTCATTCATTTAAAATAATAAAGAAGACTTCCCATTAGTGTTACAACAATAACAACGATAAGTGTGTCTAAGCTAAAAAATGTGTAAAGTATAAAGTTATAACACATATATATATATATATATATATGTATATTTATGTATTTCTTCCTTTTCATAAGAAAAAGGGTTAGAGGGAAGAACATCATAGAAGAGGTTGGTTGAGTGAGGTGTTCATGGGTGGTTGTTAGCAGATGGAAGGTGGTGGTTTTGATTGAGTTATAAGTTGTTTTGTATCAGATGTTGGGTGGAATGTGTGAGGTGCTTTGTTCATTGCTTAGTTGAGAGGTTTGGGTGGATGAGTTTGGTGGAAAAGGTACTATATTGATGTAGATGTCGATTTTTGTCTAAGTAGTTGTAATATGTTTTGATAAATATGCTTTACAATACCTTCTGATTCATTTTATTGTAGAGGTGTTCCTCAAAATCATTCAACATGGATTGAACCATGTCAACTGGTGCAAACTATGAGTTGCAGCAACGACAAGAAGAAAGGGCGATAAGGGTTGGCTACCTAATGAATAAAAATATATTTTTGTGGACAAAGTATGATGAGCATGTCTAGCCTCAACAATATCTCTGTCAAGGACTTCTACATTAATGTCTACCTTAGCCTTTGTTTTAGTATCAACTTTGGCTTTATCTTCCACTACTACCTTAGCATTAACTTCTGTCGAGACATGCAACTTCTAAAAAAGCTTCAAGGTACTTCTTTTGGAAGGAAGTCTTCTCTTGTTGTACATGACTCTCGTCAACCTTTTAAAGAAGGTGAGGGATGATGTCATCAATAGAGGTGATGATAAGATCACAAAAACCTTTTAGGGGTAACTCTATTGGGACATGTTCCTTGATAAGATTTCTGATAACACAAGCATCGTTTGTTACACATGTTATGTTCGCGTCATCAAAGTTTCTTATGCATGACCTATCCAGAAATATAATTCCTTAGTACTGACATTGCATTCATCTACCTCATTGGATTTAAATGATCCAACATTGATGTTGGATAAATATTGACTATGATTATTTAGGAGAGGGGTGAGCTCATTATAAATGGTGAGTTGTTAATATAACTTGGATTTGATTTTTGTAAGGGGCCTCGTGAAACAACTGTTTTGAAAAATATAATCTCGTCATAAGTAGGTTAGGAGATGATGATCATTTGACTAGTAGAAACATGATGTGTTCGAAATGGACGTTTAAAGTTACTTTTAGATGTCTCATGTATAAGTGTAATAGACACGAAGAAACTTGGTCTAGGTACCACGAAAAGGTAGTGTTTTAATCAATATGTTGTGTAGGGAAATAAGAAATGGCTTGGCCATTTAGATAGTGTTGGATGAAAATTTTGGAAAGAAATCTAAGGTTAGTTGATTGATATTCGCTTTTTGTACTCACATTTTTACTAATATTTGATTTAAGTAGATTGAAAGGCGATGATTTGCGGGATGAGGAAGAAAAACAACCCCTATGCCATTCGAAGAAAGGCAGCGAAAGTTTGCCAAAATTTACACAATATGGTAAAAAATTCAAAATTACCCTCAATAACTTTTTAAACACATATAAAATAATATTTTATATATTATATATTTATAATATAAATATAATAAAATAATTTATAATAATATAATATAATAGTAATAAAATAAATATATTTATATAATAATAATATAAATGTATTTATATAGTAATAATAAAAAAAATAAACTAGTATTATAAATGTAAACTATGAAATAATAATAATATATTTAAAATAGGAATAATAATAATAATAATAAATTAAAAACAATAAATATAAATAGAAATATAAATTACATATTTAATAATAATTAAAATAAAATCATTAAATAATAATATTAACAAAAATAAAAGTTAATTTTAATTTTGATTTGATTTTATTGAAATATTTTTTTAAGAAAAGGATAAATTTGTAAACTTACATTTTATACATTTAAAAAAAATAAAAATCTCCTTACAATCATCCTATTACACACAAACTTTAATAAACTTTTCTCACAAATCCACTCTAATATACCTTAATCCAAATAACCTCACTTTCTTTACACTTTTCTCTCAAATCATTCCAAATCCACTCTCTCAAATCCTTTTCCCAATCCAAACACAACCTAAGAGTTTATTAAAGGAGAACTAAAGATAACCCAAGTATTTAATATGAAACAATATAAATCACCTGTGTTATTTTTATTCATTAAACGATTTCTGATATAGACTAGTTTTCTAAAAAAAAAAATTAGTGTTATATTTAACAATTTGTTTTGAAGTTTGATTAATACAAAAGTAAACAGAAACCTAAATTCCAAACCTTAAACAATTTACAATGAATTATCATAATGAATGAAAGTTATTTCTATTCTTTGTGTGATTACAAATTTAACTAATTATTTTAAACAATTAATTATATAATATTTGGTTTTAGTGATAAGTATGCGTATAAATACTATATCATCATATATCATATATGACTCGCATTTAGAACTTGTTGGAATAAGATAAAATAATTTTTATTACTTTAAAAATTTCAATACAATTTTACATGATATTTATAATTTATTTTATATTGTAAATATTTAGAGAAGGAAAAAAAGATAGATAACCAAATTTGTAGAAGCTAGAAATAGGAAAAAAGGTAGTATTTTAATTTTTTTTTACTTAAAATAATATGTGAATTTAAATTATTTATAAGTTTGTACAAGATTACTTAGTATTTGTTTTTGTTTAAGATTATTTTAAATTATAAATTATATTTTGCCTATAACTGGGTTTTTTTATTTTACGGATTGGAAATACTCCCAAGACAGATAACACATTAAAAAAAACTGCTTTGTGTATTTTTTTTTATGTTATCATAATACACCTAAAATTTGTAGATGATATCCAATTTTTTCTGATAATTTAACATTGTTTTAGCACTTAATCGATCTATTACATGTATTCTACATTGAATATAACAATAACTAGTACAAAAGGTGAATATTTGAAGTTACGATGAAATTGACAACTTTCCATACCAACTCTTTTTACATCAATTTTAGAACTAATCTAAAATTAAAATTCCTATCAAAACTCGTTTTTGAATAACTTTCCTATTATAGTGCTATATCTTTTGGTGATTATAGAGAATGCTTCACCCAATTTGGATTATTGGTGACAGCAATTAATGTTCATTAATTAAACTTATTCTTCTTGTAAACCATATTTTCATTTCACTGACTAAAAGATTTCATATAAGTAAATAGAAATTTTATAAACTTAAATTAACGTAGTTGGACGGAGAAAAATGAATGAAGAATGAAATATTAATTTTGCTGATAATTATGTTTTATAAAAAGGAATCTGAAATTTGAATGCGGTAGTGTAATTTTGTTCTTTGTCCGAAAGGCTAGGTAGGTCTCTATGATGCATGCTACACTAGAGTCCAAGAAAAGAGAGATGCGTGGTTGGATGGTTGGTGAGGGAATGGGGTAGTGATATCCTCTATATGCATTGATAAGACATGTTAAGATTAAGGCGTGCCTAATCTGCTTAATTTTCTCATCAGAAGGCTAGCTAATTGGAAATCTAATCACCTACCAGATGGGTACTGATTTTATTGTATGGTGTGAGGCTGAGAGCACTCTTAGCCATAAAATTCGGCTTTTTCTTTCATCTCATGCTCAATAAAATCCTCAATGAATCAATCAACCAGTACTCTGACAATTTTGTCATCATCAATCAATGGGGCATGCGCAGTGAGTCACACAAAATACTAGACAATTACACTTTGACCCACTCACATTCCTCATCAACTCAACCTGCACAACATATATCCCATCCTTAACTTCTGCAATTTTAAGACCACTTCCCCTTCTCATCTCCAACTTTCCACGTCCCAAATATGGGAAATTTGGAGTGTCAAAACTTGTGCAAAAGGATCAAGCCTTTCCCTCATGCATGAGCTGAGAGTGATGGAACAAAGGGTACAATTGTTTTGCTAAACTTGACTGGTTAAGGAGACAACCAACATGGATTTACTGCAATGATTGAAGTTGTGGTTAGGTTTAAAAGAAAAGATAGTAAAGGAGACAACTAACATGGGCTCAGTGCAATAATTGAAGTTATAGTAAGGGAAGCATGGCGTTACCAAATGCTGCTGCCAATTCTGGTACACATTTGTTAGGGACTCACTGACATAACCCAAATGCAATATTTTGAAGCTTGCATTGCATTGGTTGAGAGAGATAGGCACCCCATGCTTTTCATTAACAGAACCAGATTCCTTAGGTCAAATGCATATTGTGGACCCAAGATTAACATACCCGTTGCTTTTTTTTTCTTTTCCTTCCAAAAATTTATTTAAGCAATGATGTGTAGCAAAGTAAATTTGAAATGTGGTGGATCAGCATCCACCTAAAGGCATTTATGAACTTTCATACAATATATTACAGATGCAGAAAAGGTGAAGGGTGGGGAAAACAAAATATCTTCTGACAAAAGCATTTTTAACTTTTAATAAAAGATAAGGTTTAGCTGGTTATTATTCAGTGCATGATGCTTCATAATCTCCTATATATTTTTGTTTTAGATGCATCTCAATTTTTTTAAACTATTATGTCCACTGGTCAACTATCCATCGTCCCTTTTTTTTCTCTCTTTCAAAGTACGTCAATCGGGTCAGGTGTTTGAATAATTGGGTTGTAAAACATTAAATAGGTTAAAATAATTAATTTAATTATGTATTTAAATTATATTTAATATTTTTAATTTGTTTAACTAAGATCAATTCTACTAATTGAATTTTAAATTAAACAGTGCTATTGTAATTGACACGAGGTGTTGAATTTGTGCAACGATACTTTTAATGATGTTTACTAAAAGTGATACGGACTTTGAAGAGTGATTTGTTTGTATAAAAATATCTTTAATATATACTTTTAGATTTATGATTATTTTGTTTGTTTCTAATTTATTGAAGTGATACTCATTTTTTTTTTTACACTTATTATAAATGAAGTTGGTTGATTTTTTATAATTTTTATTTTTTTTATTATGTTAGTTTATCTGATAATAATTTATTTTTTATTATTTTTGAGAGATCAAATTAGTATTGATCTTGTTTATTTCAAATAATTGATAGAATCATAGATGTTTTCACTCATATCAGTTTAATATTTTTAGCATGGCAAAAAAGTCAATATATTGGTTGTTTCTTGGATGTTCAAGGTTGTTTCAAGACTCATCGTACAGAGCATCATATGTATGCATAATGCCTTTGACATACGAAATCATTTAAAGTAGAGGTTCTCACGAGACATAATTCATATTTCTGATCATCAGGAAATGATTTATTCTTTCAAATAAGATTTTATAATGATGAGCAAAATCATGAAGGTTCAAAGATAAAAGTGCAGTCTCAACAAATTGGTTTTACTCTTGAGCAGTATCAAACATTAACAGTCCAAATCCAGTGGCAATGTTTCTAATTAAGTGTATGTTATTCCTTTCAACATGACAACACAAACTGGTAATAAATTTCTTTCTTCCTTCAGTTCTTGGATTCTTGATAGTGGTGCTACTGACCACTTTTGTTCATCCTTACCAAATGGAAATAAAGTCATTGCCAATTATTCTGAAAATGTTTTTCTCAATCAAAATCATGTCATAGACAATGTTTTGTATATTCCTTGTTTCACCTTTAATATTCTTTCAGTAGAAAAATTGATTGATAATTTATCTTGTGATCTTACCTTTGACTCTAATGGTTGTCACATTCAAAACAAGAACTCCTTAAAATAATTGGTTCATCTATGATGCAAAATAGACTTTATATACCCAGGATCTCATCCTATCAGCTTCAAATCAAACCCATCAAATATGCACATACCATCAACAATGTTAATGTCAATACTAGTGATCTAGAAACCCTTTGTCATTTCGATTAGGACATGTTTCAAATAAACATATTGATGTTATCATGACTAAATTTCCTTTTGTTAAATATAACAAATCTATTGTTTGTAATGTTTGTCATTTTGCAAAACAAAAATCTGAAGTTGTCAAGACTTTAGAAAATTTTGTTGTTTTTGTTCAAACACAATTTGAGACAATAATAAAAATAATAAGAAGTGATAATGAGACTGAATTTTTCATGACTAATTTATTTGTTAACAAAGGAATAGTGCATCAAACATCATGTGTCAATACTCCACAACAAAATAGCATAGTTGAAAGGAAACCTAGTCATATATGAAATGTAGCAAGAGCTCTCATGATACAATCTCATTTACACAAAATTTATTGGTCGTATTTTGTGATACATGTTGAGCATATTATAAACATGTTTCCAACACCTGTTTTAAATAATTCCTTTCCTCATGAAATGTTTTACAAAACTGTAGCAGATTTTAATGGATTAAAGGTGTTTGGATCTTTGTGCTATGCTAGCACTTTGTCTACAAATAGAAGAAAATTTGATCCAAGGGCATCAAAATGTGTTTTTATTGGTTTTAAAAGGGGGACAAAAGGATGTGTTATGTTGAATATTCAATCTAGAGAATTTTTTGTGTCTAGGAATGTTGTCTTCTATGAAAATGTTTTTCCATATCAAATGGTTCAAGATACTAACAATGAAACTAACAGTCCTAACATTCATGATCAAATTTTGTTTACTGAAGATCAACTTGTTTTGAGTCATCCATTACAAGTCATTCTTGCACCTTGTGATAATGTTGAAAATAACAATAATAATAACTATGAGTCAGACATTGAGGTTCCAGAAGAACTTTGTTCCCATATAGACCAAAACTTCAATGAAGATCATGACACAACAAAATTCTGAATCAGATCAACCTGTGCAAATGAGTACCAGAATAAAAAAAAAAACTACCTATGTATCTAAAGGACTATCATTGTAATCTTAATGTTTTTGATACATCTTCAAGAGTTAAATATCTTTTGAATTATGTTTTGTCTTATAATAATTTGTTACTTTCTTACACATCTTTTGGCATGTCTCTTTATTCACATGTTGAGCCAAACACTTATTCTGAAGTTGTGAAACATGACTGTTGGAGAAAAGTTATATAGTGTGAGATATCTGCTTTGGAGTCAAATCAAACATGGAAGACTACTCTTCTGCCTAAGGAAAAAACAACCATAGGTTGCAAATGGATATTCAAAATAAAATATAAGGCTAATGGGACAGTTGAAAAGTATAAAGCAAGACTAGTAGCAAAGGCATACACACAAACAAAAGGCATTGACTACTTACAGTAGCAAAGATGACCACCATAAAGTTACTTCTTTCTCTAGCTTAATCAATATAACCAAAGAACTACCATCACTTTTAATAACAGAAAGAATATCATCCTTATTAAAGAAATGAGAAGTAAGAAAAATCTGTCGAACCCAACTCCAAATATGCAAAGCATTAAAACATTCAAAAAATAAATGTTGAATAGATTCTGCGTGCTATTCACAAGTACACATAGAATATATATACAAACCTTTATTCTGGATATGTTGATCTATAGAAAGCCGCCCATGAAATTTTTTTCAAAGAACTAGAGTTTTCGAAGGCAGAATAGATGAAGACCAAATGAATTTACCCTAACCACAGGGAACTCCTAATTCCAAGAAAAAAGTCCTAGCCGATTTAAGAGTGAAATGACTAGACTCATCTAGAATCCAATTAGGAATATCCTGTTCATCCTCAACCATGATATGATTAAAAAATGAGGTATCTGCTATAAAGACAAGGGAATATTTCAATCACAAGTTGCTCAAAACTAAGGGACTATATTCGGAATGCTAACACCATCAGATAACCTTGCAATATTTGCTAAAGAAGTAGTACAACACCATTTATCATTTCATAAATTAATAAAAGTACCTGTATCAACTTTACCAACAGTCCAAGAAGTATAATCAAGTACAGTACAATAAAACTGCTTAATTCTAAGCCAAATAGACGATGATCTATAAACCATTCTAAACTCGTATTTTGATTTAGGAACCCTAACTTTTAGGAGAAAAGACCAAGGCTTGTTGCTATAAGCAAAGTTCCAAACAAGCTTAAGAACATATGCATTATTTTCATGACAAAGATTAATAATATTTAAACCTCCATTCTCAAAAGGAGAACAAATCGTATCCCAATTCATAGTAACTATGCCTTTTTTTCATAATATCATTAGTCCAAATAAAATTTTGACACCACTACTCAACTTGCTTAAGAAGTGAAACAGGCCATTTATGCATATTAAAGCTATAAGCTAGAAATTCAGTAATCACTGTATTGACCAACTAAATCTGACCCATCATGCTAAGAGATTTACCTTTCAAAGATACTAACTTCAATTTGACTTTATCAGTCAAAGGTTGAAGAAATCGACATTTTGGAGCACCAACAAAGATAGGCACTCCTAAATAATTGAAAGGCAAACAACCATGACTATAAGAAAGAATACGTTGAATTTTGGTGATAAATCTTGCAGAATTATCCATGGTGAAAAAACTACTCTTAAAGTTATTAACATATTGACTAGAAAAATCACCATATGTTTTAAGAAAAATACTCAAATTTCTAAGAGACATATTATCCCCCTACAAAAAACAAAGATGTCATCAGCATGTAAAATAGGAGAGAGAGTGAGATAACCTTGCAGACTAGCCATATGTAGAATTTTCTTATCATTCACAAGCTTAGAGATACCTCTACTAAGAACTTCCTTTGCAAGACAGAAAAGTAAAGGAGACAAATGATCACCTTGTCTGACACCTGTACTACAAGGAAAAAAACCCATCAAACTGTCATTTATTCTTATAGAAAGCGTAACTGAACATATAATTGTACTAATCAAACCGATAAACGAGGGGTGATAACAAAAGCGTGTCAAAACTAATAATAAGAACTTCCAACTCAGAGTGTCAAAGTCTTTATGAATATCAACTTTGTAAACCGCATTACCTCCTCTAATCGTTTTAGAAAGTATGTTAATAACTTTAGAAGCAATACCAATGCAATCCTGAATCTATCTACACTGCACAAACCCATATTGATTAGGAGAAATGACTCTAGCAACCACAAGTGCAAGTTTATCCTCTAGTATCTTGGAAATAATCTTAAATTTGAAATTAGCAATAACAATTAACCTGTAATCTTTAATGGAGTCAACACCTTGAATCATAGGAATAAGAGATACCACATTACTGTTCATTCCAGGGAGAACCCAGTTTTGTTTAAAAAACTGTTGAACAACATTGCAAACACCATTAAGATTAAATATAGCATTCTTGATTTCCAAAAAATCAGGACATTTAATCAACATCATATTCTCCTCAAAGGAAACTAGCTTAGGAATATAAGTACCAATAAAATATTCCATATTACTTGTATCCGGAACATTAGAAATAGACTCAACATAAAGATTTTTATAAAAGTCCAAAATATGATCCTCAATGAGTTTAGGATCCTTAATAACCTCATTATCAATCCGTAGACAATGAATCCAACTAGAATTATTTCTCCTCTTGACCACGATATGGAAAAAAAAGTATTTTGATCCCCATCTTTAAATCATAACATCTTAGCCCTTTATTTTCAAAACAAATATTGACAGTGAAGAGCATGATGAAGCTCTTCCTTAGCAATCTTTTCTTGATAGAAAAGCCCATCAATATCAGAAAATCTAGTAGTCTCTAATTTTGTTGAATACCAAGGAGGAGACCCTGCTTGAGAAAAACTGCATTGTGAATATTACCAAAAGAAATTTTATTCCAGTCTCATAACTCATTTTTCAACCTTTTTAACTTATACTGCAAAATAAACATATGACAACCAACAATCTTATTAGCCCAAGAATCATGAATAAGCTTCATACATGAAGTGTCCTGAAGTCATAGCGAAAAGAAATGAAAATTACTAACCTTTCTTAAAAAATTACTAGCAAGACTAGAAAGAATAAGGGAATGATCATAACAATTTTTGACAAGAACCTGATAAGTATAAGAATCCCATTAATCCAGACACACTCCATTACATAAAGCTCTATCATGTCTTCTATGAATTCTATGCAACCCTCTCCTTCCATTACAACAAGTATAACAAGATCCAGTAAAAGGCATGACACGACGGAGATGGTACATTCACAATAGCAGAGACCTCCACATGATGACTATCAATAGGATTTTTAATTGGTGATTTAGTATCCCCAGGTGATTTAGCCCACTGAAGAGAGGTAAGACGCGACGAAGATGGTACAACCATAGGAGCAGAGACCTCCACATGATGATCATCAATAGAAGTCGTAACTGAATGTACTACAAGTTGTGACTCTAGACCCTTGGCTTGCATAACATATTAACAGCAGGTGAATTCCTTACCATCCCCGGTTCTGAAATATCTGAAGTGGGAGTGAACAACCCCTGCCTGAGTGAGGACCTATCATGATCTGAGGCATCCTCGAGAGGAGGCATATCTGCAAAATCATCCCCCCTTCATCTGTTTTATCATAAAGAGTGACCCTTCATTTTCCCCGCTAGGAGCATTAGTTGTCAATTTATCAATAGGGCCTTCCACAAGCTTCTGTTGCGAATCTTTCTTCTGATACTTTTTACGTTGTTTAGGAACTGCAACCCTCCCCTTTTCTTGTTCATCAGAAGTTGTTTTCTGATAAGGTTTATGTTGAGGTCCAGGAACACGACCCTAATCATGAATCATGCGGCACTGAGCAAGCTCATGCCCAATCATCTTACAGTGAGAGCAAAATGGAGGGAGTCATTCATATTCCACATTAGCTACAAAAGCAAAGTCTTGACATTCAATCAAGAGGTGATCAGGAAAAGGGGAAAACAAATCAATATCCATCAACACTCTAGCTAACAAACCCCTATTCTTTCTCATGGTATGATCATCCAAAGACAAAGAAGTACCAAGACCTCTGGTGATGGAAAATATCGCCATTGATCTCCAATACTCCAAAGGCAAATGGTAGATTCTAACCCAGACCAGAGTTTTAGTACCCTTCATAGTAGTTGGAATAAAGTCTTTAGTCCAGGCAAAAAATCTCAAGAAACCAGGAGATAACTGCAATGAACCCATCCCGAGGGCCTATCGCATGTCTTCTAAAGAAATGAAATCAAACTCATAGAAACCCTTCCCAAGACAAATTTCTTTCCATAGTCCAAGAGCCTTCCACACCGGCTGCAAATTTTTAGTTAAATATAAGGTGTGTGAGAGGTTTATCCCCTTTAGATAGAATAATCCGACCATGTAAATGGGTCTTGCAATCCTCAAGACCAGCCAAGTAATCTGCCTCATCAACCCGAACAACAACCATGTCTCCCTTAATACAAGGAGTAGGTAGTTGGGACAAAGGAATGTCACATGTATTAAGCCTGAGCAAAAGTCTTCCTTTGGCTTGACATAGTAGACACTTTCTTATTAGAGAACACTTCTTGATCCATCAAACAAGCCCATGGGATGAGGAACCTCGTAGAGCCTTCAGCCATTCTCAAAGGTTAACAAGCTGCCGACCAGCCTACATCAGCCGCCCCCATTCCACTAGCCGCACCACCTAAAAATCTTGCCTTTAACACAAATGTTGATAAAAATCATGACTTTACCACAAATTTTGATAAAATTTGTGACTTTAACGCAAATTAGAACTGGCTACATGAAAAAGGTGACAACTTTGGTTGTGTGCAATAGAATTTACAAGAAGAAATTTAAGGAAAGAATACACCTTGAATGTAGATGTAGAAAGTCGTAGCGTCACTACCAGCGTCTCGACAGCCTACCGAGCCACCACCGATCAGCACCCACGACCCTTACGCCACCACTGTCCACCACCAAGTTGAAGAATAAACGGTCACCCACACAAACCCTAACAACACCAAAACCTTTCGAAGGAGAGAGAATCAAGCAAAAATCTTATCTTCAAAAACTAATAATTGAATCGAATTTTTGTTATCTCTTAAAAAGTGCATCTACTAAACATTTTTCTTGATTGAATCATCCTATATCGAATAGGATTAATTCATCAATACATTGGTTAAATCATGTTGCATAAATTTCAACATTCGTGTTTATCCAATTTCTAATAAGAGTTTTAATTGTGAATTTTGATTTTATTAGCAGTGATTTTTTGTTTTTAGTTCTTTTAATACTAAAAGTTATGTTTTTATTCTTAATATTACGTGATATTTATTAACCGTGTATTGAAAAACATGTGGATTGAAGATTCCAACGTACTAGTATGTTATATATTGTTAGATATTGAAACCTTTATACTATTATAATTATAAAATGTACAAAAATAATTTTATTTATTCATCTTAAAATAAATATTTGACTAAGATTAATTATTTTAAAGATGAAAAACAAATAAAAACATTTTAGGGAAACTAAAGTAAAAATTCTATCATTTTATAAAGACTGGAGAACTGATTTCAAATTTAACAGAAGAGAAAAGTAAACAAAACATTTTATAGAGATGTATTATTTAAACCTTTAGTTAATTGACATGTGTTAATATATAATTTATTATTATATATAATAAATATTTTAAAATTAAAATTATACAAAAAAAAAATCATGTTTAGTATGGATAATGTTGATTGTGCAAATTTGATATGCATGAAATGGTTTATCAATCATGATGGATAACCATTATCCTGGCTTTACTTTTTAAAGCAGCATCTTCCTGTAAGTGAAACTTATCCACTCAAACCACGTCTGATTGGTAATAAATTTTGTACCACAAACGAGTAGCAATGTTAGCATATATGACGGTTTCAATAGACAAAATGAAAAAATAAAAAAAAAATCAAACTACAGAATTGATTGAACGGACAAATGATAGGATCTTGCACATAATTTGTCTCTATTCTTTGAACCTTAAAACATTTTCATCTTTAGATGGGATTGCCGACTAATTCCTATAAATCTTAGGACCAAAATATATAATTTTAGATGTTCAATTTAACAAATTCAATTTACTTTCCATGTAAATACTTACATATGTTCTCTTAGGAAGAAAGGAGAAGAGATATAATGAGTTTATTACACATAAAAGAGTTTAACACTCTAAAATATATATAAGGGGAAGGAGTTCAAAATGAAATAACATGAAAATTATTATATATTGTTATAATGGTTTTATTATCATTCTCTCGTGAATTTATGGTGGGTCTAAACTTATAAATAAGTTTATCTCTATATTTATAAAAGAATGGTTTTGATAGAAGTTTTGTTAAAATATCTAGAACTTGAAAGTATTTTGGAAGATTAACCAAATGAACAAACTTTTATTGTACTCAATCATGTAAAAAAAAAAAGTGTAAATCAAATTTGAAGCCTCATAGTTCGAATTGTGAATTGATAAACATTTAAAAAATATAATATAAAACATATAAATATGTAAAAATATAATTAATACTTACAATCACATTAAAATTGTATATCACTAAATTAGGTTAATATTATAATAGTTGGATTGGATTATATGACTCAACTACTTTAGTTAAATGAAAAAAAAAATGGATTGGTAGAAAAAAAACTCCTTTTGATGTAGAACATTAAATATAAAAAAATTATACTTAAAGAGAAAGATTATTAAAGTATAGAAAATTTCAAATTAGATAAAAATGAATAAAATGAAACATTTAGTTAGGAAATATATACAAATACATTTTAGTCCTAATTCAATTATTTTTCCATACTTTAAAGCTAATAAAAATTTTATGAGCTCTGTAAATAATTAAGTAAAAATAAGAATTTTATTATAATATGTGGTTTGGTACATTAATCCTATAATTTTTTTACACAAAAATTATTATTATATATTAGTACTACTATTATTATTATTATATGTGCCTTAATTTTAATTTACTCAAATCATAAATAATAATAATAACAAAATATTATATTAACCCTTGTTCATAACTAGTTGTTATTAGTCTTTGCAAAACTTGCGTGGCATGGTAATGATATAAGGGTCGTCCATGTACAATGCATTGCTAATTGGCAGTGATGTTACTCTTGAGTCATATTATAAACATTGGGAGCAATGAGTTAAGGAAATTCAACAGGCACAAGTAATTATCGTAAACAACAATCCGCAATGGCCAAAGCAGCAGGCACAAACACAAAAGGAAGATTCCTAGTTGATGTCGTAGAATGTTGTGGAGGACTCAGACAGGGTTGCTGTTGCGGCTGAGTTCATGTCAGACTCATCCAAACTTGCCTTCGAGTTCATATCACACCGGACTCAGTTGACTCAGTGCACATTTTATGAAGAAAATGGGTTGCAGGGTTTTTCTCTCTATATTCTTCATTTTTATGTTACTCCTCTATACTTGAATTTCTTATAATAGTTAGTCATTTGTATATTATATCCTGAAATTCAAATATTTTATCGCCACTCGTTTAATTGTATACCACTTTCTAGAGATCGCACCAATTATTGAATTATTCAGTAGACTACCAAGATGACTAATTATAAAATTAGAAGAATTTTTATCTAATAAAAATATCAAATCAAAATCTTCAGAATTCTATACATCCATATTTTTCGTGTTACTATAGAACTTTGAAGTCAATGCACTGATTGAATAAAGAAGAAAAGGACTAGAGAAACAAACAAACAAAAAACGTAGCCCCTGTACCATAAAAGAGAAAGAAGAAATTGAGAGAGTGCCCTTCTTAAATTAGGGAAAATGAAAAAGAAAAAAATTGTTAAACCTAGTATGACCGGATTGCGAGTAACCAACGAAATCAAGGAGTTACACACCTTTAGTTAATGTGTTACAGATTATGTATAAATTTACATTCATATAGTGTAAGAATTACACAAGCAGATCCAGCTCTATATGTTACCATTACTGATAAGTGTTATAAATTTGTATTCTCCTTAGTTTATACTATAAAATATTAGGTGCATTTATATACAATCATAGTAAGAAATATTATAGGATATTGAGATTTAAAAATATTAATTACATATAATAAATCACTACAGTAAAATATTAGGTAGAACCTAAATTTAGAAGTTAGATATTTAAAGTTTATTAGAACCTAATTACATGTATTAATTAAATTACATATTATTTTAAAAATTAAAT
This sequence comes from Phaseolus vulgaris, assembly GCF_000499845.2. Taxonomy (NCBI): domain Eukaryota; kingdom Viridiplantae; phylum Streptophyta; class Magnoliopsida; order Fabales; family Fabaceae; genus Phaseolus; species Phaseolus vulgaris. Next base: position 32,786,773 of record NC_023758.2, read on the forward strand.
TTTATTTTATATATAAAGTAATTTCTATTATTAATAAATAAATTTTAAATTGTTATCTAAATAGTTATCAAAATTTTAACTACCAACTAATTAGATTTTAAAGTTGGTAGTTGAAATATATTAATTTAATTTTTTTTATTAATAATAAAAATTATTTTAGATATTATAACTTTTTTAGTCTTTAAAATAATATTTACTCTCGTTAATATAGTGACTAATTATTTTTTATCTCTAAAATTAATCTCTATTTAATAATTTTCTTATAGTGAATATAAACCATTGTGAAATATACAATATAGCAAGATTGTCTTTTTTTTTAATTCATGTAGGTTGAGAAAAGAAATTACAATATAATGTAATAATATTAAAAGAATTTATATAAATAATACTTGTTATAGATAAATCATTCACATAATAGTTAAATTATAAGATATACATTTTTATAAAATATACAAATTGGAACATTTAATAATTTTTACACATAATAAATTATTTGAAGAAATTATAGGCTAATAACTTTAAAATATGACAAGTAATGAAACTAAAAAAAATGAAAAATAGTATAAATAAATAAAAATTCATATGCAAATTCTAACTAGGTTAAAGAGTTAAAACATATAACATCTCTAGTTGCATCACCTGAACTATATATAAAAAATCAAACCAACAAAAATATAAATGTATGTCACTTCATTTGTTTAATGTGGAGTTTTACCACTCGCAACTTCATCAACTCCCATATCATCACAAATTTTAAAACAAATACAAAATAAAAAGTAGGGTAAACTAGTGTTTTAAAATTTTCAACTTAGCTTCCAATCATGAACATGTAATTTATGACTTTCCATACATTACATTTTAATAAGGGGGTCAAAGTGTCTACAAATAATTCATAATCAATATTCCTCAGGTCAAAAATTCACTTACCAACATACATAAACACTTGACTCTATTTCTAGAACACTCGTGTATTGACTTATACTCATATTTTCACATATCATATTATCTCATTGTGAAATCCACACAGGTATGCACATAAAAATCTCAACATCAGATAACCTCATATGACATGGTTAATTCATATGATATGTCAGACCAGATTGTTTTTTAAATTGCAAACAAAAATTATATGAACCTCTTTTGATTCTCAACACCTTATAATCTTGATCTATATGATTTCAATATACTAGGAGAGTCAGAATACCTCCTTTTAGATGAATCCCTAGTCAATGCATATCGTAACAATCATAACACACTATTTTCTTTTCTGAAAATACTATGTCTAGATCGGATTTTCACATAATCCATATCTAATACTAGACATCACTACATCATTCAATTATACAACAATTAATATATTTTTTTAAATCCAAGGATATCTAAAAATGATATAAACACATAACTAATTATTTTCAATTATATATATAAATAAATATTTACATAAAATTTAATTAAAACAATAAACAATTATAAAAAAAGTATTCCAAAAGCAAACTTCAAAGTTTGAGTTGTTTTTAGCTTGAGCGAAAATTTTGTCGTTTGAATGGAAATGATGCTGAAAACAGTTCCAGTATTATTTTTTCTTGAGTGAGAATCCCTCGCTTAAGCGAAAATAGAACCGAGAACAAGCCAATTTTCTTCCATTTTTGTTTTGAGTGAAAACTTTTTTGCTTAGTGAAAATACAACCGAGAGCAAGGTAAATTTTAGTGTCCTAATCTCGCTTGATTGAGGATATTTTGCTTAAGTGAAAATATCTTGCTTGAGCGAAATTAACAAATATAAACTTAATACAAATGATATACTTGAAGATTTCTCTAAAAATTTAAATACCAAATATGTATTTTCACAAAACATATCAAACCAAAATTGATATCACCTTGCTCAAAGTTTGACAACATAGAATTTCCATATCAATCTATATATCTATATATTCATGATTTCTAGATCTAATTCGTTCAAATTCAAAATAAACAATTCTTCAATATTTATAATTCAAATCCCTCATACTACCTTTCAAACACTTCCAAGGTCATATTCACATCCAAATCTTCTAACCTGGGGTTATATTGAAGAGTAAAACTAGTTTTCCTTACCTGATTAGAAGTAGGCATATTCACAAAGAGTTCCAACTCATAAAGAACACAAGGATAACTTAACTTGCACCACAGATTCTTGGTCAATGATCCAAACATATCACTAAGATTGTTAACTAACAGGAACTAATTCTGAAGTTATAAAAATTACATGCAACCACATTTACTCAACTAAACACTAAAACTCAAAACTGACTCAAAGGAAAAATGAGCAAAAATGAACTTACTCTAACCAAAATTTGATCAGATTGTATTACTTTACTTATTGTCAGGGACCTAATGGTAACCTTCGATTGTCATTGTGATTAAGGAGGTGGTCAAAATTTTAGAGAAAAGACAAAAGAGGAAAAAAATAATTCTTAAAGAGATGGTGATTATATTAATGAAACCTCAATAACATTTTTTTTATATACATTTTTTATGAAATAATAAAATATTTAGATATCATTTTAATTATACCACTTTTATTTTAAAATTATTTTCTTAGTCGTTAAAAAACAAATCATATATATAGCTCAAACTAAACTCTCAAAATGATTTTAAATATCATTTTATAGAAAAAAAAACTAAAATAATTATAAAGGCATAAGCCGAAAACATCTAAACATGGTATTACGAACAAAGAAAATAACTATTAAAGTTAAATAATTATATATTATATTTTAAATTTATACATTTCATATAAGAATTACTTCACTTGAAGAAGATAGATCCTAATAAATTTCAATATACATAATATTTGTTAAGATAACATCTGTTCGGTTGAAAATATGATTAACCTTTCAAATGGATTCAGGTTAGACATATAGAAAATGGGATTTGGGATGAGAGGAAGAAAAATAGGTTTAAGCCCATAGCTGCTGCTTGTGAAGATGCCAGTGCTTAAATTGAGACTCTTATGATAGTAATTGAGCATGTTGTGAATCCATAATGGATTAGGATAGAGTAAGAATGTGGTTCAAATTGGTGATTGAGATATTTAACAATGTGCCCCTTTTTTAATAGTGGACCAAGGTAAGGTAGATTAAGTGTTTGGTGAAACTCTTCAATTGATATGTTTATAGACATAGAAATTGAGTTAAAGTTTTATCTTAAAGATAATTATTTTAGAAAACGATTTAGTTAATGTGAATATTTGTTTTTTTTTATAAAAATTTTCGTGTTAGACATCATTATGAAACTTGACATCTCAAATAACAATAATCATCTGCCATCACATGAAAAAAAAATATTATTAAAAGAAAGAAAGAAAATAGAAGAAATATGGGAGATTAAATCAAAACCATGTCTAAAAAATCTAAGAAAAACTACTTAAATTATATCTATTAATAAAGAATTATAAGAAAAGATTATATGAAAATCTATTATACCAATGAAACTGTTCTTTATGAATAAACTCTAAGTTAACAAGTTTGTCAACAAATATATTCCTTTCACGCAAAATTGAATATATTTCATATTTTATATATATATAGATATATATAAAAGATTTTCTAATGTTAAAATCTATCATGAGAACCTCTAATAAGTTTGTTTTTCTTTTAAGAATAACCTTTCCATCCTCTTTTCAAGATTAATGATAAATTTTCTTAATTTGTAATTTTATATAAATAATATATTTAAATATTTTATTGTTCAAATTATATAAATAATATATTTTATATAACTTTATTGAAATTTATAATTTTATAGAACTTCATATATATATATATATATTTTATATAATTATATATGTATATAATTTTATAATTTATATGGCACAAACAATATAATATATTTTTATATAAAATTTTATATACTACTAACTTTATATAGTTTCATAATTTTTATGACTTTATAATTCTATATAATTTATACGGGTGGTAATGTGGGCTAACATCTCTCACATAAGCTAGTTTCGTGTTTGACCTGCAAAATGCAGGTCGGGTAGGCTAGTCCCGCGCAAGGAGTGCGAGTTCATTTCACTCGTCCATCCTGCATAAGAGGTAACATGTGGTCAAGCAGGCAAATTGGAATAAGAACTTTATTTTTTTTTCAAAAATTAAAATTTCATTAATTATTGAAAAAAAAAACTTATTTCTACTACTGAAAAATTAAAATTTTATCTGTATTTCAATTCATTCAATTAAGATAAAATTATAAATTCAAGTATGAGGGTTGTTAGAAGGCTCGATTAAAATTAATTTTTTGCATCTATTTTTTCCCTATATATGTATGAAAATATATAAAAGTATATTCTCAAAGTTTTACTACAAAATATTTTAATGAAGGTGACTAAATTTTTAACTATCCTATTGAAATCTCTTCTTTATATTATGTTTTATTAACAAATTTTAAATATAAGATTTTACTTAAAACTAAATTCATTATCACTCTTAATACTAACTCCTTATGATGATTAAACTAAAACATTCTTTTTTAGTACATTAAATTCAATATTTTTAAATATAAAATAAACTAAAGGTCACACTACAATAATTGGTGAATGGGGTATGATTTTCTTTTTAAAAAAAATAAATAAATATTTTTTTATTTATGCGAACCATTGGGTCAACCCGTCGTCCCGTTGTTGACCTGCGCGGACTACGGGTTATGCAGAACGGATCAAAACGGGTTAGCAAACTTTATTAGTAAGCTCGCATCCGCACTTTTTGGTAACGGTATGTGGACCGGCCCGGCCCTGCATTACCGTCCCTAATAATTTATGGAAAAAAAATATTTTTTACATATAAAAGATAAAATTATAATAAATTATTAAAAAATAACCAAAAATAATTTTATTTTTAATAATTTTTATAATTATATAATAAAATATTTTCAATCATTCAAGATAATAATAGTTTACTATAACAATGGACTTTAGGCCTAACTCAACCCCATAAAACCGGCTCAATAGAGTGAGGTTTGCACCCACTTATATACTATGAAAGGCTCTCATCTTTAGTCGATGTGGGATCTCCAACAGTTAGTAATAACAAAGTCTAAGTCGATCATGATAAGTTAGACCATTAGTTTGTTCATATTATATTATTTGAAAAAATGTAAACATGTAACATTAAAGTAACTTAATCATTAAAATTTAAAACTTAGTTTGAATTATTAATTATAATGAAATAATTTAATATTTAAAAAAAATATTTTTTAAATTATCTCTTTAGAAATATTAATTAATTTAAATTTTAAAAATTATTTACATGATTATGATTAAGTGTGGCTTTAATTAATATATATATATATATATATATATATATATATATTAAAATGTAAAACACAATTAAAAAAATTGAGAATTAAAACTTGTAACCTACCTGACCATGATAGACCAGCTCACCAACTTCATTCCCCGTGGGTCAAACTAATTCATTTTTTCACCTCTCATATAAAACTAAAACGACTGTTAAAAGATATAAAGCAAATTCTGTCTACATTTCCATATTTTTATCCTCAATATTTATATTATTTTAATTTCAATAATACCCTTCTAGATATGGTGAACAGTGTGATGTTTTATTCTTTATTTTTAAGTGGTCGCAGTGGTAAATGTCAAATCCAAAATCTTCTCGTCAACATTTTCACATGCTACAATTGAAGAAATATTTTCTCAAACGTTACAATTGAAGAAAAATAGAAGTGTTATGGCTGAAAGAAAGACATGCGACTAGAAGGAAAGTATGAAGTTATGTTTTATTTAGGATTATTTAAATTTTTTAAAAAGTTGAAATCGACTTTTCACAATTAATACGGAGATGAAAGAAAAGGAACGTGAGGTGGAGGAATAATTTGCCAAAATATAAACATGTAAAAGATAAAAAAAAAAAAAAAAAAAAAGAAAGATAACCAAATATATACACATAAAAAAAGTTGCATGTTACTATTAATTGTTATATATTAATGGAATCAAGACTAGTAAAAACAACATAAACCAACACTACTATTCCACACTTTTTATAATAAAAAAAATAAAAGTATAATTAAAAGAATCAATATAACTATTATTACAATGAAAAATAATTCTCCAAACATAGAAAAGTAAAACTGCAATAAAATATGTAAAAAAATATTATGAATAGTTTCTTATAGATTATATAATCTAAAAAATTAATCAGAAAACATAACGATAAAATAGGTAAAAAGGATAAAAGTGTGTACAAAAAACAATTTCTATTGTTAATATTTATATATTACATTTTAAAGATAAATGATCAGTAATTTAATTGGCTTGTTATTCTTGAATGTCTACCATGTCAGTCTTGTGTAAAAAAGATTGACCAAAACACGCAAAAGAAAAGTTGGATGTCAGTCACACAGTAAAATATAAGACTCGATTTTTTCTTTTACTTCTTTTTCATTTCATTTTCTCCATATGTAGTCAACACCACAAGTTTTAGATATTTTCTTCTTAGATGATGTCATTCTTTGACTATATATAAAAGATTTATTTCTAATAAAGTGGTGGTCATATTTGTTTGTTTGATACGTGTAAACCAATCTCTTCCATTGTCATTTAATTGTACATTTATGTTTGTTATAAATTTAATTGTATTTCTTGTGTGTATTAATTGTTCTTCTATCTAATTTTCTATACTGGCATGTTTGGAAAAGGGAAAAAAAAGCGCGTTCTCATCTTTTACTTTTTCATATGCCAATGAGAGAAACACTTTGAAAAACTACTTTCTTCATTTGCATTCTTAGACAGACCAAATGGATTTATGACAGAAAGACAGGGAATGTGGTTGTGTTCATTTAGTGAAGACCAATTTAATGATTCTAAATGGTTTTTTGAGGATGCAATGTTGAAAGCTGGTCTATGAGAAGAGCTAAAAGACTCGACTTGATAGAAACTGTGGAAAGAAAAGGATGAACTACCATTTAGTTTTGTCACAAAATCTCATTGTCAATTACTGAATATTCGCAATTTAATTATCTAAGCCCAACTGATAACACAATCAATAAAAAAAGAAATACCATAACCAAAAACATCAAGTTTGAGAAAAGATACATAAAAAGGATGAAAATAGAGATTTGAGATAACCAATAATTATGCCATGTTTGGACTAGTTCTAAATTTTCAGTTTTTGGTTTTCAAAGTCATTTAAAATACAGGAAGTGTTTGCCCGTCCACTACCCTCATACCTTACTTTATTTTGCAGGAAGTGAATTACCCTTGAGTGATTAGTGCACTCTTTCAAATTAAGGTTAGATTGTAATAAAGAATAATGATTATTTTGAAGCTGCTAAACTGACAATCATTTTTATCACCCTTTAAGCTAAGAATATCTTTTATTATAAGTTCAAAGTTACTCATCAATGATCAATTTGCTGGTTGATTTCAATAGGCTTCCTCTACAGCATACATACAATGCATGCTTGGTTGCATTCAATAGAAACTACTTATAACTATGAATATCGCTATGACATTTGGAAACAATGCAGAAAGGATAGAAAGCCAACAACCACCAATTACCAATGAGAGATTCAAAATTTTGTTTGCTTCCATCGTTTTCTTTAGATTGCTTCAGTTATAATTATCACGGAGGAGAAAAACAAGAGCAGAAAAACAGGCACAGGCACAACATTATCGATATGGAGTAACTCGGAAAATTTACTAGTAGTAACACTGCTACAACTTTCAAAGACTTGAACTCCCAATATAACAAAATGAGATGTTCTTTTCGAAGGTTTATGCTTCCAAAAATGTTAAGCACCATCTCAAAGTTGTTCAAGTCAGAGTGAATAGATACATTAGAGCTTAGAAAATCATGAGTAAAAATGCATGGCATAACAACAAAGCCTTCTTTCCATGGTAAACACGCCAGTGATACAAATGCTGCCATCAAACTACACTTGTTCCTGGTGTGTGTTCATTGTTGGTCCTTGTGCTATGGCAAACTGCAGACCCCTACGTTGTTCAGATTGTAGAACAAAAGCAACTTGAGTTGCTGCTAGTGCTGCAGCCTCCTGTTTCACCATAACATGAAAACAATGAGACTTTCCTAGAACACAACAACTAATTCATCTGCATGCTTTACAGTTTCTCAGCAACATGACCAAGAGATATGAGCAAAATGGAAGCCCAAAAGCATATTGAAAACAAATACCAACACTAAATTAGAAAAATAGAAACAAAGATGAGTCAGAATTGGGACTGAAACTTACTTGTCTTTGTCGCCGGCGTTGCAGAATACTGATTGCCCAGGCCATGATATAGCAAGGTAAAAGAAAACCAGCAGCTCGAAGCAAGAAAAGCTGCAGAAAATGGTCATTTAATAAGTTACCGTGGACAACATATTTAGGGCAATACAATTTCTGTATGAAATGAACCACTTATACAAAATGAACTAAAGTTACTCACAGAGAAAAAAGTAGAAGGATCATCTTCAGCATCAGCATCCGTGACAGAAAGTGCATGCCTCAAAAGTAATAGGGCCATTAACTGAATCAAATAGAATGGATTGGATTAAAATTATGTCCAACTATTAGCATACTATTAGCATAATCAATTATGAATATAAACCCTAAAGATCATACCAAAGAAATATTGATTTCCTTAATCTTCCAAACAAATATAACAAAAGATTATACTACTTGCGTAGTCAATGTGCATCAAGAACCCAAAGATAATTAGCAAGTACAATGGATTTCCTTAAAATTCCGAACAAAAATGCCTAAAGGTTTATACTTCTGGGGCTCTAATATCAATTCGTTAAAAAGGATTTCAAGATTAATGTGTCTTACAATCAGAGCAACTGAACGACAAAATGCAGCTCCACTGGCATTTGAAGCAGCATATCCATCATATTCAGCTTCCAAGAATTGACGTTCTGCCTCTGCAATTGCCAAGAGGCGGGGGTCACGCAAATCCAATGGCATGCCAGAGATTGTCCAGCCTCCACTGCAAAAATGATCATAATTCACAAGTGAGAAGAGTTTGAAACACAAAAATGGATCGTTTATACACAAAACCAAAAAACTTAGAGACTTCCAAAGAAGAAACTTTAAGCTTACCCTATATCAATCGTAGTTTCTTCAGGCGGAGGACGAGGTGGTGGTGCAGTATAACCAGGTTCATACGACTGAGAATTACATGAACAAAATTGAAACAAACTCAGTACACACACACAGATCAATCCAGAGACACCATAGCACAAAAGTATTCTTCAATAAAGGTTACCAGTTAAAATAACGCATGAGCATTACCATAATTTAACCACCATACAAAAATTGGAAAGGCAAAGTTCCCCTAGATGAGAAAATCGCATGTAAAAGAATCATACCTTGTGACAAATCTCACAAATTATGTCTCCTTTCTCATTACACCAATGCTGCACGCACTTTCTATGAGCATACTGCGGAAAAAATCCCAACGGATATCAAATTATCGAGAGAAAGACAGAAACGAAAGCGTACATAATACAAAAGAAACCAATGATGCCACACAAACAACATTGTTCCCCATTATTCTTCGCATCCACGGAACCAATTACTTGCCAAACAGATTCATAATACATATGGCCACCATGAAAATTGCTCTGACCTCTCAATAGTAAAAAGACCCAATTGGATCATCATAGCTTCATAATCATAATAACATTGTTTGTTTCATAAAAAGACGTTAATTTTAAAAAAAATTATTAATCGGAATCCGTGTGCGTACCTTAAGACTACCGCTGCAGGAGCAGGGCGTTTCTAAATTGTTGATGCTATCCTCCTCTTGGCAAATGCGACACTCCGCCAAGGGCAGCAGCAGCGAGTCCTCGTCGTCGCTGTCGTCCTGGGCCACCGAAGCGGGGCCGGAGGGGCCTGCCGCAGCCTCATCGACGGGGGTCGAGGGCTCGGGGGAGGGCTGGACCGGGTGCTGGGCCAGCGGCTCCACCACCGGCACGGGCCGTACCAGACGGTCCACGAACAGCACCAGATGATCGCTCATTGATCCTTTTTTTTTATTTTTTTTCAAAATTTAAAAAAAAAAATCAAAAAAAAAAAGGGAGAGAAAGGAGAAGTGGAACGGGTTCGAGAAAAACCCCGGGATCGCGAAGTGAATCGGCGGATCCCGAGTAAATGAGGGTATCTGAGACTCGCCGGAGAAAAAGGAGAATTTGTAAGAAATAGAGAGAGAGGGTTGAGCGAGAAAGGGGGAAGAGAGAGAGAGTGTGTGCGTGTGTTAAATGGCGTTGGGCGAATATACAGGGAAGGGGGTGTTGCTCATGGTCTTAGCTTTCTCTCTTGCCATTTTTTAATATTTGCAAGTTTGGAACATTGAAAAGACCATTATGGTCTTTTTGAAAAAGATGAGGAAATTGTGTTATCGTTGGCGTCTTGCGTTGCCGCGTAAACGACCCGTTCTCCCGGATCGGGTTCGGGACCAACCACACCGGACATCTTAGGACTTTTCAACCTTCTTCTCTCTTTAAGCTCTTCAAAATTTGTAATATTTATATAAATTAATAAATAAAATTAAAAAATATATAAAATATTTATAGTTTAATATATATATATATACATATATAAATTAATTTTATCTCGTGAATAAATTAATTTTAAATAAAATTATTTAAAAACTAATCTTGGTCCTACCTTCATGTTTAGTTGAAGACAGCTAAACAAACTTTTTTTTTCTTCCATTTTTTGTTATCTTTTTAGTCTTTGCTGTCTAATTATTGGATTGGGCATTTTGTTTTTGGAAATTTTATTTTATGATTTTTATCTTTTGATTTAGAATTATTCATTGAATGTTACTGTAAATAGCCGTTACCATGGTCGGGTATTTTTGTTGTCTTCAACAAATTAATTATTTTTTAAAAATGAGCACAGCCATATTTTATCGTTTTTTTTTACATAATAAATTGTAGATAAGATTTTAATAACTTTAATTTCAAAGAAACTTCAATTAAAAATTAATATTAATATTTAAATTATGAGACCATTAGAAAAAAATTAAATAAATAATATTACAAAGTTTGATTTTGAATTTAACACTCAAAATCTTTTAGTCACAGTTAACATAAGAGAGCTTTACTAAAATAATTTTTTTCTTAAAAAGGCTAAAACGATTTTATAAGAAAGAATATTTTCTTTCACTAACTGTCATTTTATATGTTCTTATTTTCTACCCAGACAAAAACATGCACTTCTCAGTTTTCGTATTATTTTCTATGGGTAGGGTAGAGTGTATGGAAAGACAATTTAACATTCAAGTCATCAAAGAATATTAATTGTGTAATAAGTGTGTAATTAATGAATAATGTTTATTTGAAAATGTCAATATATTTATAATATTTTAATATTATTTCTATATTTAGATCAACTTGATCCAAGAGTCTTAATACATCATTAGCGTGTGCTATTAGGCATGTAATGTCATTGTCGGAAGATCGTGTAAGGTGACTAACAGTATTTTAATGTCAAATAGTACATTAAACACCCCCAAAAAAAATCTGGAGGAGAATATCAAGAGGCTTATGAAACAAAAATTATATCTTTGATCCAGATTTTCTCAATTATACACGAGAGCTTATAAGTTGTGAAAAACATTTGAGTAAAATGTTGATCTTTGAAAGAAAATTTTCATATTTTTTGTTGATATCTTTTTATATATAAAGATATACTGAGGTTTGAGGAGTTACTAGTGATGAAGAGTTGTGAGAAGATGTAAGAGAGGTTACAATAATTGTTAGTTGTGTCAAATGACTCATTGAAAAGACTTAACAGTTTTTTTTGTTATAATATTAGGATATGACAATAGTTTTCATTTTACGATCATACAATCAAGGAGATATAACGAGTTACGATTATAATGATTCACATGAGTCCTTCTTGTGGGACCTCTTGTTCGTAACTTGTAATCCATTTCAGGTTAATATGTTTGCTTGTAATTAAGAACCAGAGTGAACTTTGTAAATATTGAAGAAGTTGAACAACACTTGAGAGAGAGAATAATAAATTGTGTGGAAAAGAAAGAAATAAGGATTTTCCAAATGAAATTAAACTAAGGGAAAGAGAGAATAATGAAGATGAATTTGTTATGTTACCTATTAAACTATGAGTATGTTAGTAATTTAAAACATCGACATATATAAGGATGTGGATGTGTATAGGAACGACTTGAGGGGACGAGGTGAATATGTGCATCATCATTACTATACCTAATTTAAAAATCAGATATTACCCATACTCATGCTCATACCTCGTCATTATGAAGATTTTTTGTTAAAATCGGGACAAATTGATCCAATACATCCGAGAATGTGTTTATTTATCATTCGTATTGCCTTACCTAGTTTTTCCCTTAACTTTTCTTTGGCTTTGACTTACACGTTTGGTTGGGATTCACATTGGGCTTCCATGCCTTGATTGGCTTCTAAATAGTCTTTGCTTTTCAACCCTCCAATATTCACCCTTGTTAGCTTATTGGACTTAATAGATCCAAATACAAAATTATTGTTTGCATCTATTTTACACATAAAAGTAAATTCTTATTTCTAAAATTAAATGCAAATAAACTTTATTCTACAAACATTTCTTTATTTAAGACTCTTTATTCACACACTCATCAAAAGGTCACAAACAAAACCATGGATGTTTGGAGAGCTTACATTGTCAATTCAAATTTCGGATTGGATCAAATATTAGTCTCTAATTGTACATATTTAAAAAGCCCTCAAGGAAGAAAGAGTCTGACTTGTGCAGGTGTTATTTGTTAATATCATTTGTATTATGTTAAAGTAGCAAATTAATATTTTTCACTACAAAAAAAAAACATTTTTAGCGACCACAAAAATTGGTTGCTAAGTACATTTGCGACCGAAATAACTACCAAATAAATATGGAAGCGAAAATCCTAGTCACAAAGCATTTAAAGATCGAATGATAAATTGGTCGCAATTTTGCAACTAAAATTTTGATTGCTATTCCGTCGCAGAAAGTTTGCTCACCAAAATTTCAAGGCCAAATTAGTGACCAATTGTTGATGGGAATTCAGTTTCTAAATTTGTCGCTGAAGTATAAAGTGATAACAAACATTATTTTTTATCGCTAATAGATTGAAATAATTAATTAAAACTAAATAAGTTGTGGTGGCTAATTCGCTGGCCAAATTGGAGACCTGGAGGCTAAATTGGAGACCTGGAGGCTATTCGATGGCTTATCCTTGACATCTTTTGTCATTTGTTCAACATTTAGCTTTTGAATAGTCTCATGCATTTCTCCTATTTGATGGACTACTGGAGCTTCGCTTGTAGCAGAGTGAGCACTTGTAGAACTATTAAATGTTTTGCTCGATACAACAAGTCCATATACATTCCCTTTTTTATTTCCACCTCCAACGACATAAATGTATATTTCATTATCATCAATGGAGGCAACATGAGAGTTTTGCAAAGATGAGCCTTCAAGCATCTACTGTTCTTGGGCTTTTTCTCGATGTTGCTTATATTTCTCCTGAAAATGGAATCAAGTTGATTATTGAGAAGAAAACATATAGTAAAAATTAAATTATAAATTAAAGTTTAAACATACCGCAAGGTTGCAAGTCTTGTCATTGACCCATTCTCCAATCTTCAATTTCTTCGTTCTCTCCACAACCTCTCAAGAAGTTGGTTGTCGTTCAAACTCCTTAACCTACATAAAATTAATGAAAATATATAATTGAATAACTAAGTCTAATATATTGTAATTAAATTAAATATAAAAAAAAATAATATTACCATTTTCTCAAAGTGAGCTGCTATAGATGTGAAACCACCACGGTAGGTTGAGGCTCTCTTCTCAACAACCCGATTTGCCTTGGCAATGACACTCTTATTTTGGAATTTTGTAGAACTCATGTCCCCTTATCTTGATCATGTGCCTAACTTTATTCATAGTATTTTTAAAGAATGAGAGTCTTTTGTATCAAAAATGGATCTAATGAGTTGGTCTTGTTCTGGATCCCACCTATACTCTTTCTGCATGAAAAATCAATTAGAAAACAAACATTGTAGAATATTAAATAACATTTTAAACGTAATCATAACTCAAATTTCCTTAAACTCTCCAAATCATCTATCTCTGAGCTCAAAACGAACCTTCCTCCATGCAGGATTGGGTTCATCATATTTTTGCTTGATGATTTGTGAGATCACATTGGAAGGTTCATTTTCTGGTGTTCTATTCCCAAGTATGTTGGTGAGAACACAAGAACATTAGTGTTTTTTATGAAATATACTCAATTCATAACTACTGAAAAAAAAAACTCTGAAGAAAATGCCTAATTGTAAAAACATGAAAACAATTGGTGAAGGGGACCTTCTTTTGCCAAAAGTCACAAAATCATTACACATAAAGGCCAACTACCAAATTTCAAATATGAAAGTCATAACATTTTCCTAACTTACTTTTATTAAGTGGAACCTTCAGATTTTTCTCATACGAGACAAATGCAACTTGGAAATTTTAGTGAACATTTTGAAGATCGCAATAATCCACCAAACACACAATTAACCTGAGAATCGAGAGAAAATCGCAATGTCCTAAATCCAAATGGACTCTTAGTGTTTCACATAGGATAGTTGCACCTAGTTTATAGCACATAAAATATGAATTATATTCAAAGTGTTTGAGTTTTACAAAGAGCAACAAACATTTGCCAATACCAACTTGTCTTTCTAAACATTTCACATTACTTTTGGGAGGAAACATGTCAATAGACCTCCTACCTCCTTCGCCACCTATTTTCACACTTTCTCTTGTGCATGAACAAGTAAGTAATGGAAACAAACAAAACATAAAAATGATAATTAATTCATAATAAAAATTTAAAATTTTCTCTCTTACTTTTTAAGTGTTAAATTATTTTAAAGTGTTTTTGTTATTTCTTTTTAATTGTAAAATTAAAAATAAAATTAATTACTTTTTCATTATTTATATTTTTCAATTAATTAATTTATAAATGTGATAAAAAAAATAAAGTAGAAAATTTATTATATTTTATTGAAGTTAAAAAATTTTATTATATTTTTTCTTAAAAAAAACTCTTAAAAAAGTAACAGAATGAGTACGAGAGGAATAACGTAACTTTAACGGTTATTAAATTTGTGACGATTTAACTTGTTAACTTATTTTTGTAATAATCTATAGTTTTTTTATCAGCACAATAAAAATTCCAAATATATCACGTCACTTCGAAAATATGTTTAAATACAATAATATTATGAGATCAGTTTCATTAAAAGTTAAGAATGAGAAGTTGACCTTGCTGGTGGAGATTTGAATAGGTTTTAAATAAACTATATATTTGATTCAGAAAATTTTTAAATTAAAAATTTAATAATTAGAATATCTCGAAAATGAGAATTATAACAGTTTAATTCAATTAATAATATTAAATTTTAATTAATGAACACTGCAAGACTTATTTTACCAAAACGCTCGTAGACTTAAATAGTTTAACCGGTGACTTGTATAAACTTAATCACACCTAATTCCAATCTTTTTCACCACCATTGATCTCTTTCATTAAAAATTTGCTCCATTAGAGTACACAATTTAAATTTATGTGACTTTTCAATTTGTTTCACAAGAATGCTAAAATAAAATAAAATTATTAAATTATTATTTTAATCTAAAATAAGAAATGACTTCCAACTCAGTACTTGTGCATTTTGACACGTAACTCTATATTATAAAGAAAAGAAAAAAAATCTCATTATCCAAAGGCAATTTTCTTTATTGGCCCACTTACATCCATGGAAATCGCTAGTGATACTTCCCCACCACCAGTATAATATTGGAAGCAAATGAAGTCTTACATATTTGGAGAGCGAAAATGAAAATAATAACAACATAACAATAAATTTTGATTAATACTCAGTGCTTTTAAAAACAATTTTTTCATGGTTCTCAGCTGCATAATCTACCTCAACTTGGTATTCAATATTATAAAGGTTTAGTTGCCTGACCAAGTCATGCATGGACTAAAGCACACTTACAATTGAAGAGCATGGACTAGAATTAATTGCTATGAGAGAAACTATAATGCAAACAAATGCAAATATCATATCAGCAACAGACATGAAGGGGAAGGTGCACTTGACACACCAAGTGGTTCCTAGAAGTGTTAGAAAGTTGGGAACTCTACTTGGGACCCACATTTGCCTTTAGGGAACACAGGGCATTCGATGAAGCCAGACCCTGAAGTGTCCACACACAGATAAACTTGGTAAAGCTGGCTGTTACGTGATGCATCCACATTGCACTCAATGTATGGAGTGTACCCAATTGCATCTTTTATAGCCCCCTTGATGCTGCTGAGACTGTAAAACCCTCCATCTGGTTGTATCCCTTTAATCCAAATGCGTGTTTATCAGAGACACGGTCATAATATACACTAATAAAAGCATTGCTATGACATTACAAAATTATATATGCAATCATTGAACCAGTTTTGAACAAGCAATAATGTATTACGTACCCGCATTCGTAAGAGCTCGGAGGAGGTTGGCTCTCTGCTTCAGATCGAGAGCTGCTTCAAAATAGTCATGTTGCTTAAGGAGTGACTCGGAGCAAGTGCCATGTTTCTCCCATTCGTGGGTCCAGAATTGGACCCCGTTACCACTTGGGCATGCTAGAGTGGGCCAATTTCTCTGCAAACTGCTTGTCAAATCTGATATCTGACACCATAAGTAATTTATTAGATTGGTTGAAGCATTACATATTTAACCTATTCATCAAGTCATTCGTTAGGGGAAAGAAGTAATCTTGACTCAAAAGAAGTAAGCAAGTACGGTGAAATAAAAGATAATGAAAAAGTAATCCTTGCAACATGGGTACTATTTATTTGTAGATTGAAAATATTCTGAACTAGACCAACCAGATTTGTAAATCAGTAAACAATAATGAGCTTGGGAACAAGAGATTGCTGAATGTAACGGCATCAAGATAAAATCAAAGGTGCGAGCAATTGGAGTGGAATAAAGTACCTGGGATGGCTGAAAACGATTGTTTGAATCACAGTTAGATGGGTAAGAGCCATCTTTGTAATTAGGCCACAGCCCATGAATGCCAAAATCTGCAGCGGGTTTCCCAGTGGTTGGGTAGCAGCAACTGTTCTGTGTGTCACAGTAAGATCCTGGCCACTGATAAAAGAACACATTTGGAAGTAAGAAAAAGAATAAAAACCATACTAATCTAATGAATGACCTTCGGCAACCTTAAAGAAACAATCTAACCTGCTGAACAAAGTAGTAGAAATCAAAAT
Source organism: Phaseolus vulgaris (assembly GCF_000499845.2). Lineage (NCBI taxonomy): Eukaryota > Viridiplantae > Streptophyta > Magnoliopsida > Fabales > Fabaceae > Phaseolus > Phaseolus vulgaris. Next base: position 32,804,099 of record NC_023758.2, read on the forward strand.
CCTGTGAAACACAGAGAATGGCCAAATGCAGAAGCAGCAAAAGCTTCATCGAGATGGACCCTTTGGACAACATGATTGCCTCTATTTTAGAAGTAAACAGAGAAATTTTGATGAGGTTTTTTGGATTATGATACTTTGGTGGAGGCATGGATTGATGAATTTATAGAGATGTGAAAGGGAAGGTGAGTAGGTGTGAAAGCTTGGATTATGAAAGATACATAACGGTCACTGACTTAACTACCTTAATCATTCATACTATGGTTTACGTGCGCAACTAATCACACCATAATAGCTACACGTCGGTTCACCAATTTTGTTTCTTTCCGTAGTCCACACACAACACAATACAATGTATTGGAAAAAGAAGTGTTTATGATTGTGTCGAATGGGATTGCGTGTATCTATTTATTTATTGATTTTTATTTGTTTTATGCAGACATGTTATCGGGCTTTTTTGTTTTGTTTTTGGGAGGGATGGGCAAATAGTAATTTGGGCACCTGTACAAAAAAGCCCAAAACGGAGGCAGCTGTTTTGGATGCGTTCACATTCGGGACCAAAAAAACAGCTGCCTTTCACATGGGAAATAGGCTTACTAGAAAGTCTATCTTACACACTTGGTCGGTGAGAATTGATTTCCTTTTACACACGTGGTTAATTCATAAGGTAGCACCTTAGAGAACACCATTAATACAAGGTAGTCTCTGCTTATTATTTTCATATAAGATTTTTCATGAATTTTTGAATTTTTCTTTTAAAATTTAGGCATAAAATGGTGAAAAGTCAAAGTTGTTGTAACAATTTAATTTATTTTCTCAGTAAATCTTCATACACTTCACACCAAATGGAGTTAGTAAAAGAAGAAATAGGTCAATAAAGGATATGTTATAAAAGGATTTACCTAAACAATTTTAGGCAAAAGTAACAGCACAACAATTTTTGTTCAAAATAAACTTCCATCTAAGGCATTGAAAGATAAAACTCTTTTTTGGCTTGGTATGGATATAAACCTTTCTTAATAAATTTGGTTATGTTTGTTTTGTGCTTGTTCCACGAGTTAAGCATGACGAACTTGATAAGAATGGAATTATAAGTATTTTTGTAGTATAAAATTCAATCTCAAAAACTTACAAAGTGTATCATCCTCTAAGTGTCAAAATGATTATAACTAGAGTTGTGCATTATTTTAAATAAAAATTAGTAATAAAATTAGAAATATACACATGCAACAATTAAATCTTTTACAAATATTGAAGATGATCAACTCAAGAAACAAAGAACAAAGTATTGTAAAAATGAATTAGAAGATGAATCTTCAATAAAGAGCACAAGGTTGTTGTCAAACATTTATCAAATATGTAATGTAGCCATATTTGTAAAAGACTTATCTAATTCCACTCTTTATGTTAAACTTGAGGGAAATGAATTTCTTTTAATTTCCCTTTATGTTGATGATCTTTTGGTAATCAAAGATTATAAGGTTGGTTTTGGAGTTCAAAAAAAAAGAAATGATGTAGGCTTTTGAGATGATTAATCTTGGTCTTCTGAATTATTTTATTGGAATAGAGATCAAACAAAGTGAGAATGATGTGTTTATTTGCCAAGAAAAATATGCAAAAAAAAAAAAAAAGTTGAAGAAGTGCAAAGGAGTAAGCACACCAATGAATTAAAAAGAGAAGTTAAATAAGGAATATGGTGTTAATATAATGATTTTGTGAAACCTTTCCTCTAGTTCTTTTTAAAAAAAGTTGATATACTAATGTTGATGAGTTTGAAATCACTATTTTAACAATGTTTGAAATCTCCACAATGTTTTAACCTTGTATATTTATTACTGAGCTCAAGAACTTAGTGTAATTTATTCATATTTGGAGTTTTCTCTATATTTGACTGTTTGTTTTGAATTTGTTATTGACTTGTACTTTGTGTGGTTGACAATTTGCTAAATTTGGAGCCCTAGGACGCATTTTGCTGCTTCAAACTTGCTTGGATCACTATGGTTTATGTCATAAGAGATACGAAAGACATGCTGATAACTAATATAAGTTTTCATTGGTCAAATTGTGCATTGACTAATGCTGATAGCTACTCCTGAAATTACTGTATTTTAAACTTTGGTGAGGACATAGGTTGATACTCTGAAAAGTCTATGATTCAAAGGTCATTCTGGTTTTCATTATTGTGGCAGTGTGTATGAATATAAAATTTTAAGTTATTGTAAATAATTAGAAACAAAGTTGATGAATAAACACTATTTTTTGCATGAAATGGAGGAAAAATCTAGAAAACTTGACCCAAATCTATTGTAGAAGTATGCTAAATACAACAATATCAACCCTTGTTCTTGATGTTTGATAAACTATTTTTGATATTTTGATTTTAAAGAAATAAAATACTTGGAATTGTGTGCATGTTTCTCTTTGTCTTTTTATATAATATAAGGATAGTTTCTCATTCTTCATTTTTACTATCAAATAACCCCTCAATAATATACATTTTTTTATATGGGTACAAACTCTACCTTTTCGTAAATAAAGTTCAAAATCATGTTGTCTTAATATATTTTACTCCAGTTTAGAATGAATAAAAAACCTTGACTGTCTGATTTCGCAGGAAATTCAACCAAGTATATTAACGAGTTATGCAAGTTCATTTGGATTGTAGAAGTAGATTTAGAAAATGGTAACCTCCTACATCTAACTGGTGATTATGCTGTTTTAGGTTATTGGAAACAAACATGTATGTATTATTATCTCCTACAAAGCATGCTAACATTCATTTGTATAGAAAATTTGTATGGTCAGTGGTAGTTTTTTATCCTAGTGTTAATACAATACTATGCTGATATAGTCTACTAATGAATTAATGTATGAATTTTGCTCTCACAATATGTCTGCATTGTAAATTAAGAAATCTTATTTGTATTGTATTTTCCCTTCCCAATTGTCATTCTGTTACTTATCCAAGAAATCTTATTTGTATTGTATTTTCCCTTCCCAATTGTCATTCTGTTACTTATCCAAGGAGAAGGAGATATATATTTTCATAGTTTAGCTAGCACCATTAATTTTATGAATCTAATTTAGTTATTGAAACATTTGAAGATTTATTTCAAACATCAATCCCTTTGAAATAACATTTGTGATGATATTTCTTCTAATCTCACTTATTGATAGTAATAAAACAAATTTTCTATTAAATAATTTAGTAACATTAGTTGAAATGTTACAAAATATCTATATTAGTGAAATTTTTATAATGTTACCTTTATTGAAAAATGATATCACTAAACACTTTTAATAAAAAATTTAAAATATCACTTTTTTTATTAAAAAATATTACTAAAAAGATTTAATAATATTTTTAAAATGTTATCCCTTTATTGAAAAAAATTACAAAATATTTTTAGTAACATTTTTATAATGTTATTTTTTTTCTTAAATATTTCTAAAACGATTTAGTAACATTTTTATTTTTAAGTTGTCATCTCTTTATTAAAAATTTAGTAATATTTATTGAAAAAATATTATTAAAAAAATTTAGTAACATTTTCAAAATGTCACTTCTTAGTTAAAAAAAGTTACTAAAAATTTGTAGTAAAAATTTTATAATATTAATTTTCATTAAAAAAATATTATTAAAAAAATTAGTGATATTTTTTATGTTAGTATTTATCATATATCTAGTAGTGCTTGTTTTATTGATCTTCTTTCATATAAAACCAACATTGATTATAACTTCAAATGTATTTTATTTTCATCTAAGAAAAATAAAAGCAACAGGAAGTGGTAATTGAGATTGGGGTAATGCAATGGGAAAATATGGCAAAGGCAAGAAAGAAGAAAGAAAGGAAATAATTGAGATTGAAATATTCAATTTGAAAATATATTATTCTTGCCACAAAACAAAAAATTCTCTTGTGATAATAAGTTGGGAGAGGGTGGTCTTGTGTATAACTAATCAAAGTCACGTAGTTAAATTGAAATTATTTTTATATGTATTTGATATGATAATAATTTCAAGGATCATTAGTTGATTAGTTGATGGACACAAAATTAAAATAAAAAGTTAGTTCACACCAAGGTCTAGTAGAGTTAATGAATGAAGTTAAGATTATGGCTAAACTTTAGAATACTAACTTTTTTTTGAGACCTTTAGGGTTCAACATCGAGAGTGATGAAAGGAAACTTGTCTATAAGTACATGTTAAAGGAGCAATTAGCTTTAAAAGGGGAGGAGGTTGAATGGAATCTGAACTCAAATCACAAAATAACAAACCAACAAATGTAGCATTTAGAATAATATAGAGTAAAGAGAAGTAGACACATATTTATACTAGTTCATCCTACAATTAAGACTACGTCCAATTCTCTTAAGCAACTCGCTTAAGAGCCTCCACTGACATGAGTATTAGACATCTCTCCAAGTACACAAATATTCTACACCTCTCCTGGTACGTATTCTTACACCTCTGCAGGTCACCAAATATTCTTACAACTATCTAGGTCATCGAGTATTCTACACCTCTCCAGGTCATCGAGTATTCTACACTTTTTCATGTACATAAGGATTCTTACACCTTTCAAGATAATCAGTTATAATTTCCCCCTGAGATCAAGACCTTTAAAAAATATGAGAAAACTCTCTACAAAGAGAATAATGAAAGCTCACAAGGTATATTTCATAGAGTGCAAGATTTACACTGGTTAGCACAAAATCCAACTCACAAGATGCTTTATAATATAACATATATGTTTTGCTGATTACGAATCATTGAACATAAAACCATTGAAATTTTTTGTCAAAAATGAACAAGACATTTTTTATGCATTATAAATTAGTATGTGTTATGATTTAGAATTATGTGTGGTCCATTGTCATTTGATATAACCAGTTTAGTTTGTATTAGTAGTTATTATTGGTTGAGTTATGTTTTAATGCTTTTCATGTACTTAACTTAATTTTTGGACAGGTTTTGATATTTATTAGCATAGATAAATATTGAAATTTATTTTGTTTGAAATCTGGGATTTGTTAAGTGGTTTACAATTATAGGTTGGGAAAGAGATAAATCTAATAAGAAATATAAAAAAAAACACAATATACATCTATTAAGGTAAAAGTTAATGGAAAAGAGGGACATATTAAATTATGTAAAAAAATGACATATTATATTGGTTGAGATAATAATCTATCTAAGATGTCTCTCTTTTACATCATTTTATATTACTATATGATGAGACTATGATGAACATATTACATGAGTAAAGGCAATAACTAGTGTAATATGTTATTTTTATACTTTAGCTCTTATTAGTAGATGTTACTTTATAACTATTGTAATATTTGCATATATTACACAGATTTAAAAATCTATATAGAATATACCTCACTTTCTATATTGGAATATAATAACTAATGGAAAAATGTTTAAGTAATCGAGTAAAGTATTTTATTTTTAAAGTAGTGGTGAAATTTTTATAAAAATATAAATGTAGAAAAACACATTTAATTTGAACTAAATTTATAAGAAATAAAGCATAAATATTAATATCCAAATCACACTAGGATTGTACCAATTCAGTAACATCGTTTTTTTTTTCGTGATAACTTTTCGACAACTAATCTGCTTTTTGTCTATTTATTAAAGTCATGACATCACATATTAGGCTATAGGCTATATACATGGTTTTAGTACGTGGTCTTTTGTAGTTTTTTTTTATAAATATTCTCATGTTGAAATAAATTTAGTTGCGCAAGTTTAATATAAATTGAATTTTTTGATAAAATGAAGGACTTTTTACTAAATTTTTAATAAATTAAAGACCATACATATTTATAAAATTTATCAAATATGTATTCTATTTATTAACTAATCTTAAATATTTAATTTTATCAAACATAACAAGTATACGATATGTTATTATTTATAGAATAGTATGATTTCGTTTTATAAGGTTTACTAATAATTTATAAAACAATTTAGTTCAAAACAATTGAAAATAGTTCAAAAAATCTAAAACTAATTTAGGCTTGGTCATCTAAACCGCTTTGTAGCTTAGTTCAGTTTTAAAAAACTATATCTCTAGTTCAATACACATATTTTTTTTAGTTAAATCTAATAGTTGATCATTTGATCATACCTACTAACACTATCCTATCTTACAAATTGAACGACCATAATTATTATTTATAAATATTCTTAAATAAATGGATGAAATTGGTTAAGCATTATAAGAAAAATCATGGTTATTCACTGTCGAAATTAGTATATATAAATAATCCGAAGATAAATCAAAGTTATTTACGGATTATCTATAAAAAGTTTGTAGGTAAATTTCTTGTAGGTAACAATTATATATGGATATTTTAAATTTGTAGTTAAATTCATATGGAGATTTTTATAGGTAATTTCTGTATATACGTATGTACGAATGAATTTGTAGCTAATTATTTACGAAAAAATTTATAGGTAATTATGTACGGATGGATCCATAAGTAATTATGTGTGAAAATATATGTAGGTAATTAGGCGCATAAAAATCTATAAATAATAGATGAATCTCTAGATAGTTAAGTTCAGAATTTGTAGGTAATTACACAAAAGAAATTCCTAGATAATTACCTGTTAGGGAAAAACGGGTAATTTTCCCATTAAAATAGAACCCTAACAGACTTATCCGACAAATAATATTGAATAAATAAAGCGGAATAATAAAAGAGATAAAGAGAAAAAAAACACACCAGAAAATTGTTAACGGAGTTGTGCCAATTTAGCCTAATCTCCGAGCACAACAAATACAACTCACTTTTATTATTATGAGAGAAAATATTACAAATTGGGATATATAACAGTGAAGGAGGAGAGTTTAATTTATAACTCTTAAACCTCCTTCCCAAACAATGAACCCACCGATGTGGGACTTGGGATTAAGCCAAAATCAACAAATCTTCACCTTAGCTTAATTTCAAGTTCCACCTAAAACAAATCTTCTCAAAACATAACAAAAACAAACTTTGCAGTGCTTCAAATTTGCGCCTCCGGGCGCCAACTTCAAATGTGCAAGATATTAACCAAGTCTAAACAGTGTTCAAACTTGGTCCTTGTAACCACCTTGGTGAACATATCTGCAGGATTCTCCGTAGTGTGAATCTTCTGGAGAACAATCTCCTCTTCTTCGAGAATCTCACGCACAAAGTGATAGCGAACATCAATGTGCTTCGTCCGTGCATGAAAGACTTGATTCTTTGCTAAATGAATAGCACTCTGACTGTTAGAATATAACTCAAGTTGTTTCTGACCAACTCCCAAGTCTTTAAGCAACCCATGAAGCCAAATTGCTTCCTTCACAACCTCGCCATATACCCTGCCTCTGTCGTAGACAAAGCCACCGTAGACTGCAAGGTAGATTTCCAACTAACTGGCGCTTTTGCTAAAGTGAACAAATAGCCAGTTGTAGACCGTCGCTTATCCAAATCACCTGCATAATCAGAATCACAATATCCAACTATGCATTGACCAAGTGATTCATCTTGCTCAAATGTCAACATCTAAGGTATTTTGGAGGTACCGTAGAATCCATCTCACAGCTTGCCAATGTCCCTTGCCTGGATCATGCATGTACTTGCTAACAACACTCACAACCTGTGAAATATCTGGTCTCGTACACACCATTGCATACATAAAGCTTCCAACTGCATTTGCATATGGGACTTTCGCCATGTATTCTCGTTCTTCATCAGTCGTCGGAGATAAACGGCTACTCAATTTCAAATGAGGAGCAAGTGGGGTATTTACAGGTTTTGTATCTTCGTGTATACCAAAACGTTGTAGTACCTTTTGCAAATACTGCTTCTGTGACAGCCAAAGTTTTCCCCTCTCCCTGTCCCTGTTTATCTCCATGCCGAGAATCTTCTTGGCTTCCCCCAAATCCTTCATCTCGAACTCTTTACTCAACTGAGCCTTTAACCTGTCAATCTCAACTTGGCTCTTTGCTGCAATCAGTATATCATCAACATATAAGAGTAAGTAAATGTAGGAACCATCTTCAAGTCTGTGCAAATACACACAGTGATCATATTTGCTTCTCTTGTACTTTTGATCCTTCATGAACTTATCAAATCGTTTGTACCACTGTCTCGAGATTGTTTCAGTCCATCCAACGATTTGCTAAGTTTATAAACCCAATCTTCTTTACCATCAACCTTGTATCCTTCTGGTTGAGTCATATAGATTTCCTCCTTCAAATCACCGTGTAGGAACGCGGTCTTTACATCAACTTGAGCAAGCTCCAAATTCAACTGTGCTACCAAGGCCAACAAAATTCGAATGGAGGAATGTTTAACAACTGGAGAAAATACCTCATTATAATCAATTCCCTCCCTCTGAGCAAAGCCTTTAGCAACCAACCTTGCCTTGTAGCGAACATCTTCTTTATTAGGAAATCCTTCTTTCTTTGCAAATACCCATTTGCACCCAATTGCCTTCTTACCTTTTGGTAATTGTGCCAGCTTCCACGTCTTGTTCTTCTTCAAAGACTGCATCTCCTCTTCCATTGCACCTGCCCAATTACCACTCTCTGAACTCAGAATGGCTTCTGGGTAAGTGGATGGAATGTCATCAACAACTGGAACTGCATAGGCAACCATATCCATGAAACGAGCAAGCTTATGAATATCTCGTCTTTGTCTTCTAACTGCAATTGGCGCTGATTGCTGTTGAGATTCTTGGGTAGGAACCTCTTCCTCATCTAACTCTTCTTCTGCCATAGGAGAGTCACTTGTGGTATTTCGTGTTGGGATCACCACTGTCGGCTCAAACTCCACCTGCTTCCGGGCACACTCCACCTGTTGTGGAGTACTATCAGCTCCTTCTGGATTTACCTTATTTAACATGGAAGATTCATCAAAGGTAACATCCCTGCTGATAATCGTCTTCTTTGCCTCTAGACACCACAAACGACATCCCTTCACTCCAGGACTAAAGCCCATGAAAAGAGCCTTCTTTGCCCGTGGATCCAACTTTGATTCAATCACATGATAATATGCAATAGAACCAAAAACATGCAAAGAATCATAATCAGTTGCAGGTTTTCCAGACCATACCTCTAACCGGGTTTTGCCATCTATAGCAGATGATGGCAAACGATTGACGAGATGTTGAGCGTATGTCACAGCCTCAGCCCAAAACTCTCTGCCTAACTCAACATTAGACAACATACAACGAACTTTCTCCACAAGTGTCTTGTTCATATGTTCTGACACCCCATTCTGCTGTGGTGTTTTTCTAACAGTGAAGTGTCGAACTATGCCACAATCTTGGCATACCTTCAGGAACGGATCACTCTTGTATTCTCCTCCATTGTCTGTTCGGAGAACCTTAATCTTCCTTCTTGTCTGGTTTTCAACTTGAGCTTTCCACTCAAGGAAAATTTCAAGCACATCATTTTTGTTCTTCATAGTAAACACCCAAACTCTCCTGGAAAAATCATCCACAAAAGTGACAAAATAATGCCTACCTCCGATTGACGGAGTCTTGGCAGGTCCCCACACATCTGAATGCACATAATCCAGAATACCCTTGGTATTGTGAATTGCAGTGCCAAACTTCACTCTTCGTTGTTTTCCCAGAACACAATGCTCATAAAATTCAAGTTTGCAAGCCTTCGTTCCTTTCAACAATCCCTGCTTGGTAAGAATTTGCAAGGATTTCTCTCCAGCATGTCCCAATCTCATATGCCACAACTTCGTTGCCTCAGCATCCTTCATAGAGCTAGAAGTTGTTGTCGCTACTGTCCCCACCACTGTACTACCTTGATAATAATACAAATTGTTCTTCCTCACACCTTTCAACATCACTAGTGCTCCTGAAGTTGCTTTAAGAATTCCATCTCGCATCGTCACAACTAGGCCTTTAGATTCTAAAGCCCCCAATGAGATGAGATTCTTCTTCAACTTTGGCACATACCGTACATCCCGCAAAATTCTGGTGGATCCATCATGATTCCGCAACTTGATTGAACCTATCCCAGCTGTCTTACATGGATTATCATTACCCATGTAAACAACCCCGCCATCACGTTCTTGAAATTCAAAGAACCATTCCCGAATGGGACACATATGATAGGTACAACCTGAATCCAATATCCACTCATCTGGATACGATGATGCTGAAAGCGAGACAATTAAAGAGATATCTGATTTCACATCACTTTTGCATTGTGCAACATTTGCATCTTGCGGAGCCTTCCCTTTCTTCTGCAGTTTTGGACAGTCTTTCTCCTCTACCTCTTTTGGTTTCTCTCCTTCAATAGCAATATCAAGACCCTGCTGAAAAAGAGAGTCCAAGACCTCTCCTTTCCACATGCCAAAATGTCCAGTGCCATCAAATATTTCCACCGCCAATTTCAAAGTGGACACTGGGAACCTCGACCATGATGACGAGGAGCCCGACACTCTGGATACATCCTTCGCTTCTTCTTCTTGATTTGCCATTACAAACTCAAAATATAATATTCAATATTACAAATAATTTCAAACAACCCAAGGCGAACCTTTGGCTCTTGATACCACTTGTTGGAAAAAACGGGTAATTTTCCCACTAAAACAGAACCCTAACAGAGCTACCCGACAAATAATATTGAATAAATAAAGCGGAATAATAAAAGAGATAAAGAGAAAAAAAAACACACCAGAAAATTGTTAACGGAGTTCGACCAATTTAGCCTAATCTCCGAGCACAGCAAATACAACTCACTTTTATTATTATGAGAGAAGATATTACAAATTGGGATATATAAAAGTGAAGGAGGAGAGCTTAATTTATAACCCTTAAACCTCTTTCCCAAACAATGAACCCACCGATGTGAGACTTGGGATTAAACCAAAATCAACATTACCAACAAATATATTCATATATAATTATATTTTCATGTGACAATAAATTCCTAGACATTCAGTTTAATGTATATATAAGCTAACAGAGTCAATACAAACAACAATAAAAATAAAATTGTATGAACTAATAACCACAATAAAAGTATCCAAGCAAGATATAATTCAAAGAAATATTATTCAAACATAATTAAAAAAAATCCAAACACAATACAAAGAGTAGCAAATGAATTTATTTATCTATTGTTCATTCAATTAATCTATTACTGAGATATATACTAGATCAAATTTATCAATTTAAGTTTACAGATAGTTAATAGTTCATTCACTATATTTTAAAATTCAATAATATTTAGTTCATTAAAATTAGTTGAATCTATTTTTTATATTTATTTTTTAAAATATTCCAAAAACATATTTTTGAATTATCTTAAAAAATATTTTTGATTATTTCAAAAAATATTTTTGAATTATTTCAAAACGTATATTCTAAAAGTTATTTTAAAATATATATTTTTTAAAATTGTTTTACAAACATATTTTAATAAATTGATGATCTTGAAGTGTGAGTCTAACTAGGTTGTAAAGATTCCATAATGATACCTACTATATAAGTTTATTAAAAAATTAATTTAAATCCAAAACTTAATACATAAAAGGAATACTTACTCATTCTCCATCTAATAATATTTAGCTACTTCTTTCATGTTGCTTTTCCTCATTTAATATCTTTAATTTTTTTTTCTCACTTAGTTTGTTTCTTTCTAATCACCAGTTTTAATTTTAAAGATTAGAACCTATTCCAACTCCCCTCGAATTAGGATGCATTTGTATACTTGAATTTTTAACCATAAGTATAATTTTGGCCCCTTTATTTTGTTTTTTTGCATTTAGTTTCTAAATTTTAGAAAATGTGAAATCTTAATTTTCATTTTTATGCGTGTTTATTTCTTTTATTTTACTTAATTAAGTTATCTTTTATACTAGCTTAAATAAGTGTTATATTTAAGTTAATTGTATGCAAAAATGAATGTTATGGTAACAAAGATCAATAATTGAAATATTTTTAGTGGAACAAAATGTGTAACTTGAGTCATGGATGGGAGCCTACCACACCTAACCGGTAAGGTTTGATTCTTATTGATTGCAGCTTAAGGACAAAAACATGTGTCTTGCCAACTACAGTGTAATAATAAGGTTTGGCTATTTCCTCAATCAACGTACAAGTCATGATCATGTGCCATTGTCCATTGCATGCAATCAAAATTCAAATCAATACCCTTCATTCATAGAAGTTATGTAAGATGTAGGGCTGGGAAAAAATTCACTTTTAAAAATTGCTCCATTTCTGCATTGCACTAATCCATTAAAAATCTATTTATTTAAATCCAGTTTTTAGTTTGATCCATATTTTATTATATTTTCAGAGAAGCTATCCATTTTGTTTATAAGGATCCAGATTTTCAATCCAAATTCTCTATTCTATCCAAACCATCTTTCTATACTTTCTCTTTCTCTCTCTTGCATCTCTTATTCACTTTTAAAAATTTTAGTTGCTCTCTCTCTCTTGGTTCCACCTCTCTCTCTCTCTGAGTCTCCTGCACCTCTTGGTTCCACCTCTTATTCACTTTTTTAATTTTAGTTAGTGTCTCACACACATTACATTATTATGCAATCAAGTTTTACATTTTCTTTGTAATTTTATTTGTTCCAATATTTTGTACATAATAAATGGATATAATATTTTCAAAGTTTAATTAAAGTATTATAGGTAGGTATATTTTAATGTTAAAAATGTATATATTATGTTATCTTTAATTTTTTTTAGTTTTATTAAATTATAACTTTATTATATTTTCTTAATATTTATATAATATTTTAGCTTTTTGATATATATTATTATATTAATATTATGTTAATTTTTTAATAAAAATATGGATTTTTACTTAAAATCCAATCCAAATATGTGGATTTGGATATCCAAATTGTTTTAATTAAAAATATGGATTTAGATTATAAATCTGATCCAAATATTTGGATTTGGATTGGATTACCCAAAATCCAATCCATGACCACTCTTAGTAAAATGGTGTTTGGTGTTTATGGTAGAAATTTGTTTTCTGCACAAAAATCAATCAAAAAAAACTTTATTAAATGATATTTAATTATATGATGATCCTAACCAATAAATATATTTTATTAGAGACTTTGTAAGAGCGTAAATATGGTAACACTTTTTTTTTCTTTTTTCTTTCTCACTCTCACTATTCTTTTCAATTTCTCTCTCATATCTCATCTATTCCAAAATCTGATCATGCCTTGCTGTAACTCAGAGGAGTCAGACTACATTTCTACCTGATCAAATTTTCAAATAGAGTAAGTTCATTTTTACTATAAAAATTCTTTATTATCTATTTTTTTAGTTATCAATCTTAGTGAGACCAATTGAGAAACGTGTTTTCTCAACTTGATTAAGCCCATACTAAAATTTGGTAATACTTGAATAACTTGTTCTAGGTTCCTAAATTTTGTTTGAGGTAGAATTTTCATAAGTGGAATTTTAGGTTAGAGAAGCTAACTTTAACTTTCAATAGTACCCTAGGCTAGAAGATCTGAATATGCAGGGCACGTGATCCCAATTTTCAATTTCTCTTGCAGTGATGTTATTTGATAAAATTGTTTAATTTTATGTTGTGTGAATATGTATAAATATTATATTTCGATAGTTTGTAAGTTAAATATTGTTTTTGATGTTGGAAAAGTGCTTGAATGGTATGAATTTTTACTTGTTATGTGATTGAATGATATGTATTATATGTGAATGATGAAAATTGCATGAAAGTAATGTCATATATTTGAGATAGTGTATGAGTTGTTGTTTGATGACATTAAATATGAAAAGTCTATGTTTAACGGAGATGCTCTAGCTTCACTGATGATCTAAGTCATATAGACTAAGATATCAGGTGGTGAGAAGCTGAGAGGGGGTTCATACACACCGGGTCCCACTGTAGACACTCATTATTAGATGTTTGAACTTACCCTGATCATTTCTCTTGGATTTGCTAATAATCTTTGGATAAGGTGTTAGTCTCTGGTAGATGCATACTTAATGAGTATTCCAGAAGATGATGGATTCATGTGTATTCAGTGGGATTGAAATGAAATTCAATGATTGTGATTGAAAATAGATCCACGTGTGGTCTATATGAATGATGAAATTCGTATTGAGATTTATATGACAACATTTAAATAAATGTTTATAAATGATTAGTTTGATTCGTTCTTTTTGCATGAATTAAATATGTTATGGAATTTCTTTTCATTAGCTTACCCTTGCTTTTCTTGTTGTGTTGTGAACTACGATGTCTGTAAAACATACATGAACAGATGATCATTCAGGTGTCGGAGGGTCTGGAGGGCTTTGGGATGTAGTTTTGAACCTTATATTGTTAATATTTGTATTTTTATAAGTCATAATCTTGTAATAGAAATATTTTGAAAAACATCAAGTTTGTATAGAAATTGGTAAAACTTGTATTGTAATAGTTAGATGTATTTTCTGGGGTGTTACATTTAATGGTAAAAGAGCGGTTCATCTTAAGATGACCTGATGATAGTGGGTTTATTGTGTTTCTTTTACATGTAGATTTTTGTTTAAGTCTAGCTTCAAGACTTAGTTAAAAGTTTCTAATAGGATGTTTAACAAAGTTGTTGTTTGAAATCCTTTTTGTGTTTGGGTCAAACTGGTTGTTATGAAAAAGGATGAACGTATTAAGAATGAAAATAATCTTGATAAAGTGGTGAGGGTGCACACTCATGACTAAATCAAGATGATTTTCTATCTTAATTCTAAAAGTAGAGTATACTTTTTAATATATGTTTTGGGATGGTTATTTCTATATATTGTGAAGTTGATATTGAACACAAATTTATTTTAGGAAATAAATTTAATCAGTGTAAGTGTTTGATTGTATGTTTTAAAGCGGTCTTTTCAGCTAATAGTTTTACACCAACATTTGTTTTAGTGTAGTATTTTTTATATATATACAGGGTAGGTGGTTTTTCTTACCGTCTGTCTTTGGAGGACCTAGGTATAATCTTTGGAGATGAATTGAATTTATATCAATCACTTTATTTTTAATTATGATGAATAAAAATGTGACATCTTTAAATTGAAATAATATGGAATGAGTAGTTTCACAACGAGTATGGAACATTACTCGAATTAAGGTAACTTATTTCATAATCTGACTTCAAATAGAGATAAATAATATAGGTTAGACAAGTAGTACTTCGGGAGAGTGGAGTTTTATCCACATTTTTCCAAAGCAAGTGTTAGGGTTGTCTTCAAATATAAAAGTGGAATTTTCTTTGGTTTGGTGCTCGAGAAAAGTTGGCATTAATGACACCTTATAAAATAACTTCATTTGAGTAGTAAAGTTGAAAAACAAATTGGAAAAAAATAATTGTTAGGTCGAGTATGCTACTATGAGGAATACCAATATTGTTGGTAATGAAGAAGGATGACAAATGTAGATTATGAGTGGATTTTTGAAAGATATACCAGATTGTTGAGGGATAATAGTATGATGGATCAAATTGCATGAAACATCATTATTTTCCAAGTAGACATAAGATTCGAGTATCCAAAAATTTAAGTAAAAAAAAGTGAAGATGTGAATAAGACAACCTATAGATCCCAATATGATTGGTAAAAGTTAGTAACGATGTCGTTACAAGTCTAGTTAGGAATAAGACATCCCTAATTGATTGTTACAAGAGATTTATTAGTTACATTCAATATTTTAAGAATCTTAAGTACTTGTTTGATCAAAAGAGACTAGACACGGGACAAGTTCCAGATGTAAGGGTTAAAGATTCAAATTAGTAGTGTTAAGAACTAAGTGGACTAAGAATTTCAATATGGAAGTAAAGAGGGAATTATGAGGTTTATGATAAGTTGCTTGTATTTGCAAACAAGAAGTTAGAAAACATAGTTTTGTATAAGGTTATAAAAATTATTTAATGTGCATCATGCATAACTAAGATAATATTTGAAGAAGTTTTGTGATGGTTCAACAAAAAGAGGAAGTGACTCCATAGGTCCTTGTTTGTCTGACCTATAAAAGACTTGTACCGCCCTGGTAGTCGGAAGTGATGACGTGGCGTCAAGCTACAGTATAGGCGTGTTGGCAAGGCGCCAGGTTGGCAGAAGGGAAGGAAGTCGGGGGGCTCGTGAAGTCGCCAGTTATTAAGTTGGCGTGTTCCGATCTCCAGCATACCAGAATAGGCGATCACCGGGTTAAAGATGAAGTCGCCAGATGTGAACTCAGGCGGCCAAGCGATTGGAGATCGCCAGAGAAAGCACATCGCCGAAGATGAAGGAGAAGCAGATTATGAAGGCGGCCGGCGAGACCACAGGGAAGGTGTATGAAGGCACCCTGACTCGCCAGTTCCAGTAGAGATCGCACTCCCAAGTTGGCTATGTACTGGGTAGTACCACGCATGGGTAACTTAGTAAAACAAGAGTAGAAGCAGCGCCCAAGTCAAGGAGGCTCCGGATGATGGCACGTGTACAGTTGGATACGAGCCACGTGTCCAAGTCTGTAACTGCCAAGAGAGAGAAAGTAACCAGGTATATAAGAGTTCTCAACGAACTTTCTAAGGTACGCACGTTCAGATTATACTCTTTACGCTTGCGAGTTATAGAGCTGACTGTGAGAGAGGATTTGCACGGTTCTTGTTCTCTTAGTATTTGGTGATTCGGTCACTGACTTGGGCGTTGGAGTGCGATCGGCCGCAGCGGCGCCGCTCTGTTTCTTTGCAGGTTCTCGAGGTGGATCTCGAAGAGGAACGGAGGTGTGAAGCGGTGCACACGTCGATCCTTTGACGAGGCAGTTTCCAGCGTTCTGGTCAACAGGCAGGATCATCAGGCGCCCACCGTGGGGCCGTGTAAAACTTGCTCCCATCCACAGCGTGAGTTCTTGGAGGTTTTCGAAGTTTTCTGCGTGGTTGTGTGCTGGTGCAACCATCGTTCGCTGTTTGCTTGAGTTTCGTTCGGTGAATTCGCGTTTTATACCGTTCGTTTGGGTTTTCGATCGGTGAAGAAAGGGTTTCCTGCTGTTACGCGTAATTTGTTCGGTGGAGTTGAGTTCTTTCGCTCGTTTGGTTGTCCGTGGGAAGAGCAGTGGTTTTTGGTGAAGTTGCAAGTTTCTTTGAAGGTTTGCGGTGTTCTTGAGTTTTCTCGCGGAGTCTCGCATAGTTTTTCCGATTGATCGCTGACTCAATCGTAGCTAAAGTAAGTGTTGTTCGCTGCATTCTGTGATTCGCTGAGTTTCATGAGAAAAATGAGAAGCAATCGCTCAAGTCCGGTTGCGCCCGTCGCTGCTGAAGGCGCCGCTGCCATGACCATGGCGCAGATGGCGGAGATGATGCGTTCGTTGCAGGCAACTGTGGAAGCTTCACGTATAGAGCAGGCGAGAATGCATGAGGACCTGGTCGCCTCTCGCGCCAGGAATGAGGAGCTCAGCAAGGTGACTGAGGAGCTGCGTCAAGCTCTTCAGGAGCAGCAAGGGCGTTCTTCTGATGAAGAGGTGGCGCCGTCATCGCCACCTCGCGTTTTCCCTATGCCTTTTGTTCAGGCGATTACTGACACGCCCATTCCTACGAGCATGGTCCCTGTCAAGGCTGTCTTTACCGGCGTGGAGGATCCAGAGGCCCATCTGACCACGTTCCATACGCAGATGATGCTGTCGGGAGGGTCAGACGCCGTGTATTGCAAGATGTTTGTAAGCACGCTCCAGGGAACGGCGTTGGAGTGGTTTATGAGCCTACCTAACGGTCACATAACCAGTTTTCAGCAGTTCTCGAAGGTTTTCGTCAAGCAATACATCGTGAACAAGGCACCGCCCAGGGTGTCTTATGATTTGTTTGATATAAGGCAGTACCAGGGAGAGTCCCTCAGAGACTACCTGAATCGCTTTGGAGCGCAGATGGTCAGATCGCCGGCCAAAGATGAAGAAATGCTGGTCTATGCATTCAAGAAGGGCGTGCTGCCGGGACCATTCTGCGAGGCCTTGATCAGGGCTCACCCTGCAACGTTTGCTGAGGTCAGGCGACTTGCGGTGGCTCACATCGCCGACGAAAGTGAGGTCGCTGAGAAGAGAGGGAGCGTGGCTCCCGCTAGGCCACGCGCCCAGACCAGAATCCAGCCGCAAAGGGTGCTGGAAACAGCGGCGGCGGCCAGGAAGGACCAGAGGACTCGCCATCCTTACGATAGGAGGAACAAGGGGAGGAGCCAGGGGCGCCAGCAACCAGCATGCCGGGAATACAATCGCCCGCCTAAGCACAAGATTTTTATGGGATTAGCGGACCTGATCGCCATTCCCAACATATCTGCAGGTTGAAAGCGCCTGAGAAGGTGGGCGACAAGGTGCTGGGACCAAAGCCAGACGCCTGGTGTGAGTTTCACCAGGGCTTTGGCCACACTTTGGACTCGTGTTTGTCCTTAGGGTATCAGCTCGATGATCTGGTTAAGAGCGGGTTCCTAAATGACTATCTGCTGGATAGGAGGACGGAGGGAGCGTCGAGTTCCCAGCCAGCAGGTGGAGAAGCCCAGCAACACGAAATGCCTATCCATGGGGAAATCCACACCATCGCAGGAGGCTTCTCAGGTGGTGGATGCACCGCATCGCAGAGGAAGAAGTACGTGCGGTCGGTGATGACAGTGGATATGTTTGAAGATCACTCGCCGGAAGTGGACATTACGTTCACCAAGCAGGATCTTCGGGACGTTGTGCCTCATGACAACGATCCCATAGTCATTTCGTTGGTTACGGCGGGAAGGAAGGTCCACAGAGTTCTGGTGGACCAAGGAAGTTCGGCAGACGTGATGTTCTGGCCGACTTTCACGCAGCTGGAGTTGCCCCTTGACCAGCTAAGGCCCTATGGAGGGTGCCTATATGGGTTCGCTGGTGACCAGGTGGAGGTCAGGGGGTATATTGAGTTGAGAACCACGTTTACAGATGAGGCTGGTTCGAGGACGGAGAAAATCAAGTACCTCATCGTAAACGCTCCTTCAGCATACAACATCCTGTTGGGAAGGCCCACGCTTAACAGGATAGGCGCCATTCTGTCGACTCGGCACATGAAGGTAAAGTTGCCGTCTATGGAGGGGGTGGTGATCACGATCAAGTTTGATCAGAAAGAAGCGAAAAAGTGCTATGAGAATAGCCTGAAAAACAAGAGATCAGTGAGCTATGTAACAACCACCCCACCTCCCAGTGTGAAGCCCAGATCGACGGTAGCGGACGAGATCGCCGGAAGGGACGTGGAGATGGTGGACGCTGAGCTAGTAGAGGGAAACGCTGGTCTGGAGGAGGAAGAGGCGCAGAATCGCCCTGAGGAAGCGAGAGAACAGGGAATCGCCAGGGCGGTGATCGCCCGAGAATCCAGACCAAAACCTGTCGAGCAGTGGCTCGAGAAAGAGATCGGGGGAAAAATCTTCAAGCTGGGAAGATCTCTAGAGGTTGAGCTCCAGGACCAGATCGCCGAGGTGATTGAGCGGCATCTGGACACGTTTGCATGGTCCGCTTCGGACATGCCCGGAATTGATCCCGACTTCCTGTGCCATCATCTGGCGATGGACAGCTTGGTGAGACCAGTGCGACAAAGAAGAAGAAAGTTCAACGAAGAAAGGAGGCAGGCGATTAGAGAAGAAACATAGAAGCTCCTTGCTGCAGGCCACATCAGGGAAGTCCAGTACCCTGAATGGCTGGCGAATGTCGTGCTGGTGAAGAAGAGTAACGGGAAATGGCGCATGTGCGTCGATTTCACCGACCTGAACAAAGCTTGCCCAAAGGATTCGTATCCTTTACCAAGCATAGACGCCCTGGTGGATAGTGCTGCGGGGTGTAAGCTGTTGAGTTTCCTGGATGCCTTCTCGGGGTAGAATCAGATCAAGATGCATCCCATGGATGAAGAGAAGATAGCCTTCATGACGGAGAGGTCGTGCTATTGCTACAAGGTGATGCCGTTTGGGCTGAAGAACGCGGGGGCCACGTACCAGAGGCTGATGGATCGAGTACTTGCACCGATGCTGGGAAGGAACGTGCAAGCGTACGTCGATGACATGGTCGTGACCTCGCCGGAAAAGAGCAAGCATGTTGCTGACTTGGAGGAATTGTTCACGACGATCGCCAAGTTCAGATTGAAACTGAATCCAGAGAAATGTATTTTCGGCGTGGAGGTTGGGAAGTTTTTGGGTTTCCTCTTGACTGAAAGAGGCATAGAGGCCAACCCCGATAAGTGTGCCGCCATCTTGGCGATGAGGAGCCCAACTACGGTGAAGGAGGTTCAGCAGCTAACAGGTCGGATGGCAGCCCTGTCCCGTTTCGTGTCCGCTAGCGGGGAGAAGGGCCATCCCTATTTTCAGTGCCTGGGGCGCAACAATAAGTTTGTTTGGACGAAAGAGTGCGAGGAAGCTTTCGTCAAGCTGAAGGAGTATCTGGCGAGCCCGCCGGTTCTGTGCAAACCGCTGGCGGGAACCCCTCTCAGGTTGTATTTTGCTGTAACTGAAAGGGCGGTGAGTGCGGTGCTCGCCCAGGATCAAGATCAGGCTCAGAAGCCTATCTATTTTGTGAGCAAGGTGTTGCAGGGCCCCGAAACGAGATATCAGGCCCTGGAGAAGGCTGCGCTGGCTGTGGTATTTTCGGCGAGGAGGTTGC
This sequence comes from Phaseolus vulgaris, assembly GCF_000499845.2. Classification (NCBI taxonomy): domain Eukaryota; kingdom Viridiplantae; phylum Streptophyta; class Magnoliopsida; order Fabales; family Fabaceae; genus Phaseolus; species Phaseolus vulgaris. Next base: position 32,824,717 of record NC_023758.2, read on the forward strand.
GCCACTACTTCCATAGCTTCACAATACTGGTGATGACTGACCTGCCCATCCAGAAGGTCTTGAAGAAGCCTGACGTTGCAGGAAGGATGGTGAAGTGGGCAGTAGAATTGTCAGAGTTTGATATCAAGTATGAGCCCCGAGGCCCGATTAAGGGGCAAATCTTTGCAGATTTCGTGGTCGAGCTCTCATCTGAGGCAACGCGAGTTGAAGGGGACGATTTCCGTTGGTACTTTCGGTGGATGGATCGTCGAACCAGCAGGGCAGCGATGCTGGAGTCATATTGGAAGGACCCAACGACGTGCTGATCGAACAATCTCTGAGATTTGCCTTCAAAGCCAGTAACAATAAAGCGTAGTATGAGGCGCTGATCGCCGGAATTTTTCTGGCCAAAGAGATGGGAGCTAGGGTGCTGATGGCTAAGAGTGACTCGCTACTAGTCACAGGGCAAGTAACAGGCGAGTTCCAGGCTAAAGATCCACAAATGGCGGCCTATCTGGAATATGTGCAAGAGTTGAAGAGTTCTTTTGCCTCCTTTGAAGTAGTGCATGTGCCCAGAGAGCAGAATGCCCGAGCTGACTTGCTAGCTAATCTCGCCAGCTCAGGCAAGGGGGGTAGGCAGAGGACGGTGATTCAAGAAACTCTGAAGACGCCGAGAGCATTTGTGGCAGATCACCTAGTCCTTCAGATCAGCAAGTCGACGGAGAAAGCCGCGAGAAGCCATAAGTCCCTGACGCAAGAAACTCTGAGATCGCCGAGAATTAGAGCATGTCGGGGAGAGACGGTGAACGTGATGCAGGTTTGCGCTACCCATGAGCCAGACACTTGGATAACACAGTACAAGCGGTGCCTGGCGGATGGCCTGCTCCCGCTGGATCCGACTGAGGCTAGGAAGGTAAAGAAGAATTTTAGCAAGTACACCCTGATTGATGGCAATCTGTACAGGTTTGGGTTCACTCACCCGCTCCTGGAATGTATACATGGCGAGAAGTGCACGAGAATCATGGCGGAGCTCCACGAAGGTATATGCGGAAGCCACGTCGGGGGTCGAGCTCTGGCCGCGAGGACTCTCCGTGCAGGATACTACTGGCCATCGATGAGAGAAGATTGCAAGAAGTACGCCCAATGTTGCAAACAATGCCAACAGCACGCCGATTGGCATAAGGCGCCTCCCGAGGAGTTGAAGTCGATCTATAGCCCTTGGCCGTTTCATACCTGGGGAATCGACATCCTGGGACCTTTCCCGCTGGCGATCAGGCAGATGAAGTACTAGGTGGTGGCGATTGAATATTTCACCAAGTGGATCGAAGCAGAACCAGTGGCCCAGATCACCGCACACAAGATCGAAGGTTTCGTGTGGAAGAACATCGTGTGCCGGTTTGGAGTGCCTAAACGCCTAGTGTCGGATAATGGGACTCAGTTTGCAAGCCACCTGTTGAAGAAACTCTGCGAAGGGGTGGGAATTCAACAAGTGTTTGCATCCGTCGAGCACCCTCAGACAAATGGCCAGGTGGAGTCAGCTAATCGGGTGTTGTTGAGAGGTTTGAAGAGAAGGCTAGAAAAAGCCAAGGGAAGCTGGGCTGAGGAGGTGCCCCGTATAGTCTGGGCATACCACACCACCGAGCAGTCAGGAACCCATGAGACCCCGTTCAGTTTGGTCTATGGGTGTGATGCGATGATTCCGGTAGAGATCCAGGAGAGCTCGCCGAGATTCCAGAACTTTGTAGTGGAAGACTCGAATGAAGAGAGAAGGCTGAACCTGGATCTACTGGACGAGGTCAGGGAAGAAGCGAGACTGAAAGCTGAGGCGGTGAAGAGAAGGATTGAACGAAGGTACAACCCGAAGGTGATGCCAAGGCAATTTAGAGAAGGCGACCTGGTGATGAGAAAGGCCCACCAGTACGAGATGGAGAATAAGCTGTCGCCTAAGTGGACGGGACCGTTCAGAATAACCGAGGCGCTCGGGAACGGCGCCTACCGCTTAGAGACACTGGAAGGGGGGGCGATCCCTCGCACTTGGAACGCCACGCACTTGAAGTTGTATTACAGTTGAGAACTTTGTAAGTAAAGACGAACACAAGAGTTATATTACAATGTCTCTGATAAAACAGTTTGAAGGGGGCACTCTTTTTTCCCTAAGGAGGGTTTTTAATGAGGCCACCCAATAAAAGAAGAGTTTACGAAGTATAAGGCGTTTTCAGATTGCATGCTTGCTGTTTTCCAAAAAGTTTTGAAGAAAGACCTTGCCACTTATACGTGACTTAAGGCGAGTAAAGGTATATTGCATGCTTTCTAAAAAGCTTTTAAGTCCTCATCGTTTTTCGGCGATTGGAGGCATCAGTTAAAAGTTTTTAAGTCCTCATCGTCTTTCGGCGATCGGAGGCACCAGTTAAAAGACCTCAACGCCCTCGCGCGTCCTGAGGCAAGTTGAAGACCTCCTCGCCGTCGAGCGAGTGCAGGCGAGAAAGAGTGAAAGTCCTCAGTGTTTCTGGGGGCGAGAAGATGTAACCCCTGGGGCAATGCAGAGGCAAGTGAAAGTCCTCAGTGTTTCTGGGGGCGAGAAGATGTAACCCCCGGGGCAATGTAGAGGCAAGTGAAAGTGCTCTGTGTCTCTGGGGGCGAGAAGTTGTAACCCCCGGGGCAATGTAGAGGCAAGTAAAAGTCCTCAGTGTTTCCAGGGGGGGGAGGAGATGTAACCCCTGGGGCAATGTAGAGGCACGATTTAAAGACCTTCTCGCCTATGAGCGAGTTCAGGCGAGTTAAAGACCTTCTCGCCTATGAGCGAGTTCAGGCGAGTTAAAGACCTTCTCGCCTATGAGCGAGTTCAGGCAAGATAAAATCCTTCTCGTCTCGAACGAGTTCAGGTATGGTGTAGAGGGTGGAAGAAGTTCTGAGGGCGGCTAAGGTAGGTTCGAAGAGAACGCCTAGCCACCCGGCCTCTTGCTCTGAAGCGCAAGGCGGTAGAGAAGGATCCGAAAGGCGTCTCTACCCCCAGATCAAAGAACAATGGCCAAGGCGTGAAGCCAGAAAGAAGCTGATCGCCAATAGTTTCTGGCGACCAGGAAAAGATCAAACAGAGGCGAAAAAGTTAAAAGACCCGTTTTGATGGAGCAGATTGGGTGAAACAGTGTCTAAGCCGGTGGCTGAGTCAAAGTTTGTTGCTTAAGGTATCATTTTACGCTAAGGGTTATTGCCTTAAGTTACGAGTGGATAAATGTGGTTATTATTCGAAGTTGAGATGGTTCGAAACAGCCAAGTACAAGATCGTGCCTACGAGATTACTGAGTTATTTCGTTGAAAGTAAAACAAGCCAGGAAAGTTGAAGCGATTAAGGAAATCATAAGAGGAAAAACGTAGACTTTGTCATTAATAGTGAATAACAGTTCAAAACATATATACGAAGGGACATAAAGTCTATTACAAGTTATAATGCAAGGGAGAGTATGAAAGTGATGGATGAATTAAATTGATCAGTCTTCGGCGGGCACCACTTTTCCATCCACCACTTCATTATCCAGCGACACCATGCTGAGATCCAGGTCGGGGAACAAGCAGGCAAATTGTTCCCGTGCAGCTTCAAATCCAGCGGCCAGAATTTGAGCAGAGTTTAGCTTGAGTTCTTCAATATGCTTCTGAAGTTCCTCAATCCGCTTCTTGAGATCTTCAGTTTGCTCTTTCAGCTCCTTATTCTGTTGCTCCAGCTCTTCAACCTGTTTCTTGAGTTGTTCATTAGTCTCTTGAGCCTGGAGAAGGTCTTCAGCAACCTTCTTGGATTCCGCTTGCACTTGGGCCAATTCAGCAGCTACCTTTCCCTTCTCTTCGTTGGCTTTGGCGAGATCAGTTATGGCGTCGTCCCTTGCCTTTTCCACCTGCCCCAGGAGGGTCTCTCGGTCGGCTGACCTTTTCTCTAGTTTTTGCACCTTGACGGTGTCGGCCTTCATGAGAGCCTCCAGGTCAGCCACCTTGACGCGGTAAGGCACAATCTTGCTCTCTAGTTCAATCTTTTCTTGAGCAAGCTGTTGCACTTTGTGGCGGAGATCAGTGGCCTATTTGCGCGCCAACCTGAGCTCGGTACTCATTGCGTCCTCCACTCAGGAGCGTTCAATCTCCGCCAGCGTCAAGTTGAAAGACAACTTCTCCACCTCAACCCTCATGGTGCTGTTCTCGGTCTTGAGGTTGAAGAGGTCGTCTTGGAGCCTCCTAGTAGAGCTTTCCACAGCTCTGGTGATGATGGCTGGGATGTCCTCTGCTATCGTCTTTAGCTTAGCAGATAGAGGCTCCCACATCCTCGTGACCTCAAGGGGGAGGTTTGCTGCTTGTAGAGGCACCAGAGGCGCTGTGGGGGCCTGTTGTGGGTTTTCGTCGCCACCTTCCTTAGCTGGTTCTTCAGCGGGCACTTCTCGGCGTGGTGATGGCATCGGGGATTCGGTGATCAGAATCGGTGAGGTATGAGCGACCTCACCCCCGATTGGAGCAACCTCTGCGGCTGAGGCATTTGAAGGGGGACCCCCTCCCGCTGATACATGTGGCGTGGAGGCGCTCGGGGGGTCCTCCATGAAGTTTGGCTCTTGGGCCTCAACCGCAGGCGGCGCAGTGGCTAGCGGGATAGCTTGGACTGGTGAAACAGGAGCTTGTGGGGGTGGCGATGATGGAGGAGGAGCAGGTGTGGATGGTGGCGTTGACGAGGGAAGAGGGGGTGGTGCAAGTGGTGAAGAAGGTGCCACCCTCTTCCTCTTTGTAACGAGGCCATCCTCAGTGACCTCGTCATCTTCTTCCTCATCCTCTTGGACTATCTGGGGAGCCTTCCTCTTAGCCCTCTTAAGGACGAGTTTCTTCCGCTGGGCGGCGGGTTGGACGTCGGAGGGTGCTGGGCCCTTAGGTGGCGATCGGCCCTGAGTGGCGGCGATCTCCACCATAGAGTTTGGCACTGTTTGAGAGCCCGTCGCCAGCCCGTAGGTTCGGGCGAGCGCCCTCAATTCAGCAAACATGTCCTTGCCCAACATGTTATCTGCATGGAACGAAAATGCATGGGTTAACTCAAAAAGAAAATGAGTGCATAAGGTGGTATGCAGCATAGCAGATGATCGGTGCAGGAAAAATAAAACCAAAGTCTTGCGCATAACGCACAAGACGCCCAGAAACAGTCAAATAGAAGCAGTATTAAAACAACAGTTTAAATGTTCTAACCTATTCGAATTTCGAGTTGGTCCTCGTAGAATTCGAAGCAGATCAGGGTGGTGGTAAGGAAGGTGATGTTGGCATCCGCGACCCTTTTCCAGAAAAGGCAGAGATCTTGGTCCAACGCTCCCATGCTGTCAGGACTTCTGGGTCTCCTGAAGCAGCTCTTGGACTCTTTCTTCCCCTTGTCCACCCAGTACAAGGGGAAGCCGTCGAGTAGGGAGTCGTCCTTGTCGTTGGGGCGCACTTGGACGAACTTCCCTTTCCAGTCCTTGTAGGATTGCTGGAAGATGGAGAAGATTGACCTCCCAGCAATCGCGTTCAAGCTAACCCACAGGCGGTCTCCTGGGTGCTTGGCTTCGAAGAGGAATAAAAATACGTCCACGGATGCGGGCAACCCCAGATGATCGCACGTCACTTGGAACGCTCGCACGAACGCCCAGCTGTTGGGATGGAGCTGGGCGGCGGCGATGTTAAGCTCGGTAAGGAGTTCCCTTTCGAAACGGGTGAAAGGGAACCTGAGCTTCACCTTCTTGAATAAGGTCGTGTAGACGAAGCAGAAAGGCCCGTCGGCACTCACCTTGTCATCAGCACAAACAGGCAGATCGGGGGGGCAAGGTAGCACTATCATCTTTTCGTCGTGCTCCTTATGAAATGATTGATGAAGCTCGTCCCCCTTAGTCAGCCGCAAAACTGCTCCCGCAGTGTTCACAGAAGATGTCTCCCTCAGAAGGGTCGAGTTGGCCCAGGGGTACAAGGTTTTGAAGTCTGGCAAGGGAACGGGGGCTCCTCCGGCGATAGGTGGAGTCGCCTGGGCCAGGTTAGGGCGGGAGGACGCAGGCCTCTCAGCCTGGGAAGATGAAGCGCCACGAACTCGTGGTGGGTCGTGTGCTTGAGAAGGGGGGTTTCTTGATGAAGGAGGAGGATTCGGGGTGATCTTTGTGTGAGTCATTGTTGCAGCTGCAAAGGAAGAAGAAAAGGGAAAATGATCAGGGGTTACAGAGGCTGACTCGATCATGGAAGGAAGGTGAAAAACGAACGAACGTAGGTTTGTTGCGATGATTGACGAAGCCCTAAGTTACGTAGAAGGAGAAATGGAAAAAGTAACCCACAGCGTATGCACCAGGCAGTTACAGGATGATGCGAATCGGTTAAAATGCAAGAAAGACCAGCAGAAGAAGGAAAGTAGGTACCTTTTGATGATCAGAAAGACGATGAAGGTTGATGGTGATTCAGAATGTTGGAGAGCGCTGAGAGTTTTTTGCAGAAGAAGGTTAGAGCGTTCGTGAATGCGAGGGAAAGTGATGGAACAGTGTTGTGTGAAAATGGGTTTAAGAGTTTTTTCGAAAATGGGTTTGGGAAGCGCAAACGATAACTGAAGGTAACCGTTGATGAAGCCACGTGTCGAGTGATGGACGAGGGGTTTGGTGGAGCGTCAGAGCAGCAGAAAGTACAACCGCTTGGAATTCTACGTCAGTGCCACGTAGACCGGTGTTGACGTGACTCTTTCAGTCTTTTCGCTAGACAAGTCTTCGCTTAAGACTGGGGGGCTTGTGTACCGCCCTGGTAGTCGGAAGTGATGACGTGGCGTCAAGCTACAGTATAGGCGTGTTGGCAAGGCGCCAGGTTGGCAGAAGGGAAGGAAGTCGGGGGGCTCGTGAAGTCGCCAGTTATTAAGTTGGCGTGTTCCGATCTCCAGCATACCAGAATAGGCGATCACCGGGTTAAAGATGAAGTCGCCAGATGTGAACTCAGGCGGCCAAGCGATTGGAGATCGCCAGAGAAAGCACATCGCCGAAGATGAAGGAGAAGCAGATTATGAAGGCGGTCGGCGAGACCACAGGGAAGGTGTATGAAGGCACCCTGACTCGCCAGTTCTAGTAAAGATCGCACTCCCAAGTTGGCTATGTACTGGGTAGTACCACGCATGGGTAACTTAGTAAAACAAGAGTAGAAGCAACGCCCAAGTCAAGGAGGCTCCGGATGATGGCACGTGTACAGTTGGATACGAGCCACGTGTCCAAGTCTGTAACTGCCAAGAGAGAGAAAGTAACCAGGTATATAAGAGTTCTCAACGAACTTTCTAAGGTACGCACGTTCAGATTATACTCTTTACGCTTGCGAGTTATAGAGCTGACTGTGAGAGAGGATTTGCACGGTTCTTGTTCTCTTAGTATTTGGTGATTCGGTCACTGACTTGGGCGTTGGAGTGCGATCGGCCGCAGCGGCGCCGCTCTGTTTCTTTGCAGGTTCTTGAGGTGGATCTCGAAGAGGAACGGAGGTGTGAAGCGGTGCACACGTCGATCCTTTGACGAGGTAGTTTCCAGCGTTCTGGTCAACAGGCAGGATCAAGACTGAAGTGGAGTATCAAAGACTTAGGATAATGTTACAAACATTGAACGTGACTAAGTAGAAATAAAGTTGTTTTTGTTATATGTGTGGTTCCTTTTCCACAAACAATGAGACTACATAATGGAATCTGGATTATGGTGGACCAAGTAATGAATGATGCATAATTCCTTTTGGAGAAGATGGATAGAGTTTTGAAAGATTATTAATTTTAGTGGAAGTACTATTCTGGAAAAGGAAATGTTGTTGCGGATGGTTAAAGTCACGAGGAGAGATAAGTATCAACACTTAAAATTATATGGTTGGAGTTGAGTGAAAGTTTCAACATTTTAAATTTGGAAGTTGTAGTACATTTGTTATTAGTTATAACTGATGAGTTTATAGAAAAAAAAGTAAGAGTAAGGAAATTGGTGAAATTCAACTTGAAGTATATTCTAAAATTATTAAATTCCGATAAAAGTAAAGTTTTCTCTATGGGAGGTGAATGGTATCTTGAAATTTACAAGAAAAAAAGTATGTGTGCCATAAGAAGATAAATTGAATCAGATGGGTTATCTAAGAGTCATGAAAGCAAACTTAGTTTATATCTAAGTATAACACAAGGGTATCAAGATTTCAGGAAGTTTAATTGGTGACATGGTACGAAGGAAGATATAGTCAAGTATGTAGTTACTTCTTTTATTTGTCAAAAATCAAAGGCCAAACAAATAACAACTAGGAAGTATGTTAACATATTTTGATATTCCCGAAATAGGAGTGAAATAATATTTCCATGAGTTCTGTCACCTACTTGTCACATACAGTGAAGAAAAATGACTCAATATGAGTGATATGGGATGATTTAATGAAGACTACACACATTCTACCTATGGAAGGGAATGATATGCTTGAGGTTATGCAAGTAATTGGGTAAGATAAGAGGTACCAGTTTGACAAAAGTGATGAAGAGGTGACATTAGGTGTGGTAACTAATGTTAAGGAAGTTTGTGTTTGGCTGAGTTATTCTTACCTTTTCATAAGGGTGAGAATGAATCCTTTAACACATGGTATTGTGTGGAATGAGATGGTGGTAGATCTTACTCTTAGTTCTAAGAAAAGGTTTTTAGTAATTGATGTAGCACGTCCTTCTAAATATGAGAATATTATCGCTCAAAATGAAAAATAAAATGAGCTAGTGATGTTGACACCCATATATGACCATTAGAAAGTAAAAGAGGTTCTCCCAATATATGAGAATAATCCATTTTGATTTAGTTATACCTATCTCAAGATTCTATGGATTCCATTTCTTTGGAATTTGGTGTTGCCTGTATTAGTATAAGCTTGGATGGGGTAACATGAGTTTTCTTAGAGATTTGCTTGCGGAGAGATTGGTGTGAGGTATCTTTGTTCATATTAGAATACAAGTTGTGGATCGTTGAGTTAGATCACATCAAAATTTCTTAGACAATTTGACAAGAACCTTTCAGTAGAAATACTGCAACATACTCGAAGATCATGAGGGTTGACCTATATCGTTTGTTTGAGATGTTGGAAAAGACATCGATGCATTCATTGATATGTACCAGGAGAAAGTTAGTCAAGCAAAAAAAAAAAAGCTTTGCGTATTTTTTCATCACTTTAGTTATCAACAACTATGAGCCAAATTTTAAGAACTATGATGATTAAATACATCTTCAATCAAGCAGACATCTGATGTAGATAAATGAAAAAGACCTTTAAGTTTCTTTATCGGTAATCGTGATTTTTTGAGATTTATGTCATTCCTTGGTGTGAGGAGAGGAATCATATCCAAGAATGACTCGAAAATTCATAAGTCCTTACTAGATTCTCAAGAGAATAGGTTCTCCATCTTATAAACCTTTTTTTGTCTCTTTCGTTAGCCAAGTCCTTCGTGTATCGTAACTAAGGAAATATATATAATTGGTCACAATCATCTTCTAGTATTTTATTTAGTTAAATAAAATATTGATTTAGTTAAATAAAATATTGATTTAGTTAAATAAAATATCTATCTTTCGAGATGAAATCCGTTAAAAAAAAAAGGGTTCTCCAGTAAAGTAACTTCGTGGTAAAAAAATCGATATAGTCAAAATGTTGCGAAATCTCATATGATGTGATTCCACTTGAAAAATAAAAGAGAAGATTATGTGAGTTGATTGGGAGATGAAGCATTAATATGACACTTTCAAGAATTGGATCAAGATTCTACAAGAAATTCAAGAACACAAATCAAGAAATGCATGGGAAACCCATTTCAAGAACACAAATCAAGAAACCCATGGGAAATCCATTTCAAGAACATGAACCAAATAGAACATCAACAAGTAATTCCAACTGATTAAAACAAGAACCAATGACAAACTATTGATTAGAAACATTCAATAGCAACATTTGACCGATTGAAAATCAAGAACAAGAAACAAAACATGTTTTAGAGTTTTTGATATAGAATGGGTATGGAAGAAGAAGATGAAAAGTTGAAGAAACTTATGTGGTTGAAGATAATGGGAGTGATCAAGCCACTTGGATTGTGGAAGGCTTCAAGATGAGTGAGAGTGCCACCACTTGAGAATTCCCAAGACCCACAAGATGAGACAAAGAGAAGGAGAGTAAGTCTTACAAAGAAACCACTCAAATTCTAGAGAGTAACCTCACTTTCAATTTCAATATTCAACTTGTATTTACAAAAGCAAGGCTTCTCTTTATATAAGCATAGAGGACCGGTCATGAAAAGGTAAAAATACATGAAGAGTCACTTGTAAATGAAAAGGCAAGGCATATGAAAAGACAAGGTAAATGCCACCCCCTTTTCAAGTCACTTCCTTATTCTAGAAAAGTGACTTCTCCTACTACTTCCCTTTTAATTTTATCTTGAAACTATTCTAAAAAATATTAAAATATTACAAAAGATATTAATTGGGCTTGGGCCTCATCTTTTGAGAAGACTAATAAGAAGAACTTTAAATGCTTTGGGCCTTGTCCATTTCTTCTATTGATGAAGTCTTTATTTCCTTGTTGAGATGACCCTTCAAGTATAGCATCCTTGGTCATCTTTATGTATTTTTGGGTTACATCAGAAGATAAGATTCTCATATCCTAATCTTTCTTTGTAAGCTAATTTTTTAGGAAGAATTTTTTTGAAGGTGGGGATAATGTAAGAGTCGAAAAAAGAAAAAAATGACAACCCCCCCGCCACACACACACACACACACACCTTTTTTCCTTTTTCTCTCTCCCTCTCCCTTCTCTCTTCAATTTCTTTCACATACCTCATCTATTTCAAAATCTGATCACGCCATGTTGTAACTGAGTAGTCAGGCTACGTTTCTACCCGATCAGATTTTCAAACAGAGTAAATTCATTTTTACTCTAAAGATTCTTTATTCTCTGTTTTTCTCTACGATTTAGTCATCAATCTTAGTGGGGGCAGTTGAGAAAAATGTTTCTCTCAACTTGATTAAGCCCATACTAAAATTTGGTAATATTTGGATAACTTTCTCCAAGTTCCTAAATTTTGGAGTGGTTCCCCTATTCGAGGTAGAATTTCCATAAGTGGAATTCAGGTTATAGAAGCTAACTTTAACTTTCAATAGTACCCTAGGCTAGAAGATCTTAATGTGGAGGGCACGTGGTACCAAGTTTCAATTTCTCTTACAAAGATGTTATTTGATAAATTCGTTTAATTTTATGTTGTGTGAACATGTATAAATATTATATTTTGATAGTTTGTAAGTTAAATATTGTTTTTGATGTTGGAAAAGTTCTTGAATGGTATGAATTTTTACTTGTTATGTGATTGAATGATATGTATTATATGTGAATGATGAAAATTGTATGAAATTTGAAGTCATACATTTTGGATAATGTATGAGTTGTTGTTTGATGACATTAAGTATGAAAAACCTATGCTTAATGGAGATGCTCTAGCTTCACTGATGATCTAAGTCATATAGACTAAGTTATCAGGTGATAAGAAGCTGAGAGGGAGTTCATACACATCGGGTCCCGCTGTAGACACTCGGTATTGGATGTTTGAACTTACCCTGATCCTTAATGTATGGATTAAATGTTAGTCTCTGGTAGGAACATACTTAATGAGTCTTCCGGAAGACGATGAATTCATGTGTAGTCAGTGTGATTGAAATGAAATCAAAGTACTATGGATTGAAATGAAATCTAATGATTGTGATTGAGAAATTGATCTTGTAATTCATTTTTGTCTTTTGATTGAAATGTGTATATTATAAATCTTTATTTTTACTAGCACTACAAGAAAATCATGAAATAGAAACCAATTTTAGAGACAAAAAATAATTAGTTGCTATAGTGACTAAATTAGAGACCATTTTAAAGACTACACAAATTTTTGGTTTCTAAATTAGTTTATATTATTGTTAAATAGTTTCTAAATTGGTATCTAATTAGCTACCGAGGGTTTAACTACCAATTATTTAGATTCTAAATTTGGTAGCAAAAACATTGGTAGCTAATTAGATACCAATTTAGAAACCATTTAACAATAATATAAACTAATTTAGAAATCATTTATTTTTTAGTTTCTAAAATGGTCACTAATTTAGTTACTATAACAACTAATTATTTTTGGTATCTAAAATTGGTTTCTATTTTATGATTTTCTTGTAGTGTAGCTTACCCTTACTTTTCTTGTTGTGTTTGAACTGCAATGGTTGTACTATGTACACAAGCAGATGATCATACAGGTGCAGGAGAGTCTGAAAGACTTTAGAGTTTTGTTTTTAGCTATGAATTATAAATACTGTATTTATATAAGTCCTAATCATATATTAGGAATTTTTTTGAAAAACTCTAAGCTTGTATAGAAACATGTAGGCCTTGTACTATAATAGTTAGATGTATTTTTTGTGTGTTACATCTTCGAAGGTTCTCAAATTCATTGTTCCGTTCATTTTCATTTTGTTGGGTGATGTGTATATTCTCGTTACTTTGGTTGTGTGGTGGATCAATGAAAGAATTAAAAATATCCTCTTCATATGCATTATTGATTTGTTCCAGATAAGTGTGATGTGAGTTGATTTTAGGATTACACATTTTATTGGTTGCTCTTTGTTTATGATTTGGATTTTAGCAAATATAAGGTGAGACATAGGGAAGATCCCCACTGGACACGAACTTAACCAAGTGGTTAAGTAAGTGTGACAGTTCACTTCCAAAGGCAAAATGAAAAACACATTATATGGTGAAAATGATGCATATTGAGGAATTGAAAGAACATAAAAGGAGCAAAAATAATGAAGGAGACCGAATTGAAAATGGAAGCAAGACAAGAACATAAACACATTGAGCAAAGTGTTGAAGATGGTTGCTGCCCCTTCAAAGATTGTGTTTGATGAAGACTTCTATGTACATTTCATGTGTATTTTGCTTTGCTTTAAGTGTGTCTTAGGTAGTGCTTAGAGGTTGTGTAAGAGTGGGCTTTTTGCTTAGTAACTCACCTCATAACCACTGGCCATGTGATAAGAACAAGCATAAGTTTTCTTAAACTGTTTTTCACATGTTTTACAAAAAACACGTTTACTGCATAAAAATAAATCTGTTCTTTTCTAAATAAACAGATTCATTTTTACACTGATGCCTTGGCTAAGTCTTGTGAAAATTAGATTTTGTGCATCATGTATTTTGACTAAGTCTTCTATCTTTCAAAACGACTGTGTTTCAAACAGTTAAGCTTTTCTGTTTTCGTTTTGAAAAATAAATTTGTTTATCTGTAAATGAATAGATTCTTTTTGTCTCTGGTGCCATGTCAAGCTTAAACGATTTTCAGTTTTATCTCAGCACCAGAATGGTTGACTAAGTCTCCTCTCTTAACAGATTCTCTAACTGCTTTTTGAAAATAAATCTGTTCATTTTATTTTCAATCTGTTAATTTTATAACAGCTTTAACTGTTTTTCAAAATTCCGTTATAAGTTGGTTTTCTATAAAATGAAAACTTGTTTCTGAGTTTAAAAATCGTTCATACATTTGCAAAAACAAGTTTTACAGCAGAGAATCAAGAGTTTACAAAGGATTAGCATTTGTTCTTCGAAGATTTCGAAAATCACAAAGTGCTTGTTCTTGGTTTGGTTCCAAAAGCTTGGTGTGAAGTGCTGCTACTGTTCTAGCAATCTTGCCTACTGGTTTAAGGCAGATCTGTGTATCCTCAATCAGGTGTAGTCATTTCACTTCTCTTTTCTTGTAATAGTTTGGTTGAACACTCTTCTTGATAGGGTTTCTTGAAGAGTGTGTGTGAGCTGAAATAGGTTTTTTCAGCAAGAGTACCTAAGTTCTTGTAGGTTTCAAGAACAGTGGGAATTGTGTTTGTTTGTACTGTGATTTAGTGAATTTCACCTTGGTTTTAGGTGAAGACTGGATGTAGCTCAGTTGAGTGAACCAGTATAACTGCCCTGTGTTCATTCTCTCTCAATCTCTGCAATTAAGTTTCTGCATAACTGTTAAAACAGCAAAGAAATAAATCTGTTCAATCAATAATAAATCTGTTCTTTCTGGGCTCAGTTCATACTGTTCTTAATTTCTGAAAAAGTTGTTTGATTCTGATAAGAACATATAAATTGTGTTAAAAGCCACTGAAACAGATTGACTGTGATAGGTTGCTTAAGAAATTGTCAAAGCTATTAATTGAACCTTAAACAATTGCTTAAAATTGAAGCTTGCTGTTCTGTGATTCATTGTTCTTAATTTCTGGAAAACTGTTTGATATCAAGAAGAACACTCATAGCTTGTTAAAAGCCACTGGAACAGGTTGTTTGTAAAGGTTACTCAATTAATTGGTATGCTATCAATTGAACCTTAATCACTTGCTTGAAATTGACGTTTGCTGTTTTGTGGTTCACTAATTTTCGTTCTAAATATCAGTGTGTGTGCATCTGGAAAATTTATCTGCATAATCTTGTGATTAACCTTGCTGTATAAACGATTTTCAAACAAAAACAGTGCTGAAATAAATCTGTTCATTTTCACATAAATCGATTTATTTTCTGTAAACTGTGTTAAACATTGTTTTTGCGAGAAAGTTTTAAAAGGTCAATTCACCCCCCTCTTGAACTTTGGCACTATTAAACCCAACACGAAGGTGTAATGGAAAATGGAAGAAGAGATGAAGGAAAGAAAGCTTATGATTTGGAGTGTGGATTCTGCAAGATAAGTGTGGAGGACCGCCACTTGAAGAGCTCTCAACTCTCACAAGATAAGACCTAAGCTAAGAGAACACAAGTCTCACAAATTGTGCAGATTTTTCCTTCTATATCAAAATTCAACATGAGAATACATGGAGTAAGGCACCCTATTTATAGGAATGGGTGCCTTGAAAAACAAGATGAGCAAGGGTAGGAGGGGAAGGAAATGGTGGACGGCCAAAGGGGTTGATTGAGGTCAAAACTGCCTCTTTGGCTTGTTCTTCTAGAAGGTAGGGCAACCTTCCTAAACCCAGATGCCTTGTATTGAAAAAGTGGGCTTGGAACAAGCCCATTTCACTAATAACACTCCCTTTTATGCTAGATGAACCTACTCTAGCCTATCTTGCTATTTGGACCCCTAAAGGTAGCCCAAATTATTTACAACATGTTTTATTTTTAAGAAGACTAGAGGAAAGAACATTTGGTGTTCTGGTTTATCCCCACTTCTTCTTCTTGTGAGGTCCACTAGATCTTTGGTGTGGTCCTGACTTGATTGTTGAGATGACTGCTCATAGTGTGAATGGTCTCTTGAGGCCTTGGTCATCTCCTTGTTTACTTGGATTGTATCATAGTGTGAGAGTGAACAAAAACACACCCATGAAAAATAACATTGTGGGATATGAAAAGTTCTCTTGTTGTTATATCTAAGACAATGTAACTTTTAGTTTCAATTTTAAAACTAAGAAAAGAGACATTTATGTACACTAGAATCAAGCTTGATTTTTTCCTTTTTAGTTGTGGTAGCGAAACAAAGACCATCAAAAATTTCAAATCTAAAAGAATGTATAGTTGTATATATAATAATTCAAAAGGACTTATTGATGATAGGAGACATGAGTATATTTATTAAGTGAACAACATGTGTAAGTAACCAAGACCAAAAAATATTTAGAAGATTAAATTCAAACATAAGGTTAAATTTAAGATGTGTTTATGTTTCCTTTCTACTATTGAATTTTGTTGTGGGATTGAAAATATAAAGAAGATATAAGATGTTGAACAAAAATAATATTTAAGATAAATTCAAGTATACAGGAAATATTGTAAATGATAAATTGTTTTGACATATAAACAGTTCCTGCATACTTGGTTATGACATGAGTATTATTAGGAAGAATCATATGTAAGGGATTTATTTTATCCAAAATTGCATAAAGAGATTTCATATGGGTTACATGAATCGTAGCACTTCTGATTAAAATCAATTGACCTTTTCAGTTTGTTGAGTAGAAGATTCATCAGTGGTGGTGGTGTTGATATGAATTTTATTTGAAAAAATTATTAGTAGAAGATTGTAGCATTTTCAACAATTGTAATAATTGTTTGGAGGAGAACGAATATTGGTTTTGTGGAGGTTTGGTTATATCTTTGGTGAGATAAGATTCATTTTCAACTACTAGAGAATTGGTACGTGTTTATTTCTTTGCTTCATCCATGGAGAAAAACCATGTTTAAAGTAAATTTCTTCAATAGTGTGGTTCATCTTTCGGCAATACTTGCAATATTTTTCTTGATTCCATCCTCTTCCTCTACCTTAAATCTTTCACCCATAAGCACGCTTATTTTCTTTATCATGAGATTTTTAGTGTTGCTGCTGTCTCACGTTGTTGAGCAAAATTTTAGTACCAACAAAATTAATTCCATTCGGTTGATTTTAAGCAATGGTTCCATGAGAATAATATGAATTTCTACAATCCCTATATATATGTAAAAGATTGCAACTACATTTCATGTTGCAAAAGCACAAAGGAATTGACCTTAGATATTGAAGTTCCTCCCGTGACACCATCATATCAGTGTAGTAATCAGATATGCTTCTTTCTCCTTACTTGACAGAACTTTGGAAGGAGATCAAATATGCAGAAGTGATCACTTTTGGAAAACCTTTTCTTGCATTTTTTCCCATAAGTCTTTGACATTGTCAATGGTGTTTTGCGTGATTTGTGAAGACAACGTTTGAGTTATCCAATAGATTACTATAACATTACACTCTTACCAAGCATCGAACATCGCATCACTTGGCAGTTGTTCCACAATTTCATCATTGAAATTTTCAATTTATTCTCGGATAACATGGCGCACTTCATTCTTCTACTCCAAGAATGATAGTTTGCCCAATTTAATTGAGGATGACAAGAATCATACCAGGATTCTTACCAAGATATAAGTAAAACGATTTTTTAAAAGCTTTATTTATGGATCTATGATGTTGGAGTCCGTCCATGTAAAAAAAAACAGAGGAAGAAGAACCAAAAACAAAACAAAAGAAACATAAAGAAGAAAATAAGATCAATAAAAGAAGAAATACAACTAAACAAAACGGGACTAACCTAGTCTTAATCATATTTGTGAAAGGAGGACAAATCAAGTGAAAACAAACAGAAAAAAAACTGCATTACACACACACTTAGTAAACGTATTTTGCTATATATATATATATATATAAATGGGCCAACCGGTCCAATGGTAAATCCAATGAAACTTATTAAAAGAGACGAAAAATGAGACCCAAAATGAAGAAAAGTAATTTTAATTCTGCATTTTCATTTGCGAAGTTCTTTTGAGTCTCTGTGACAAAGGAAAAATTCATTCTGCATTAATCACCTTGAACTGTACAAACTTTTGGTTCTCTCTTGGATAGTGATGCCGAAAGATTGAAATTTAAAAATTAAAAATGATTGTTTCTGAATTCCACTCTTCATTTTTATTGGCAACAACGATGATGTTGTGGATGTGAAATTTTTGTCCTTTGGATGTTGGACAAATACTAAGAGCGTTCTTCTATCCAAGCTTTACTTGTTCATAAATTAAGCATCCCATAGCTTTTTGACATAAAAGTTATTTTGACTAATATGCCCTACCAATCAGTCTCTTAGGTATATGTTGCTAAAAACAGGTTCACATTGCAAACTTGCCTGCTTTGGTATCATCGAAGCTCTTGTAGGGTCCTTAGAAGCCACAAAAGGAGAATAAGTAAAACCAGTGGGTGCCAATTAAAATTTGTTGCAGTAGCAATTTGTTACACTGTGGTCCAATATCAGCAACAAGATTAAGAGAATAATGGGAGGTTGAGACAGATCTGCCATACATCTGTATTATACATTTTCTTTTCTTTTCTTTTCATTATAAAAATATACATAGTCTATAAACATATTTTCTTTCTCAGAATGATTTTTGTTGCTTGTGTTTGATACAACTGGAAACATCTTTACTGTCCCCAAAAGCTTGAACTGCAATTTAAATCTATTTCTTTCACACTTGAGTCAGTGTCTCTCTGATATTGGCTGTTCAAGTCAAGCATTTCTGACAGTTCACATTTCCTCAACTTGTTGCCACATCCTTTTCCACAAGGTTGATCAACACAGCAACCATTAGAATCAGTTGCTGCACTTCTCTTTCTCCCTTCACTTGTATCTCCCTTGAATTTTTTACCTTCTGAGTGAATCTCCATCAATGGCAATTCAACTGAAATACCCTTAGTCTTTTGAGGCTTCTCTGCCTCATCTACTGGTTGTCTTTCTTCTGTTCTCCCAGAGCTTTCAGATGATGTCAAAGAACTTTCAAGTGAGCACATGGTTCCTCTGTCTTGTTTCCTCTCTCCACAGCTCAAACTGAGCCCTCTTGTTTCTGTCAGTTCTGAAATGGGAGAGGTCGGACATGCATTGTTCATTATTGATACTAACTGAGAAAGTTCAGATTTCGCAAGTTCTATGCCCGTTGTGGAAGAACTGTATCTTGCAAGTGTTTCATGTGCCTTTGATAGGACTGATTGTAAGTACTTCCCTTGAGCCTCAATTCGAAGCTGCAAATGTCTTTGGACCTAGAAACATGAACCAAACCTGGTAACATGACCTTATGCAAAAACTAGAATTCAGAAATGAGAAAAATTTAGACAATATTATGTGCTCATGCTACCTCAATTTGTTCATAAAGTTTCCTCTGTACTTCCATTTGCATTTGGAGAGCCTCAGCAATCTTCAAGTTTCTGTTAAACACAACATCTGGTCAACGAAAATTCTAGGCATAACCGTTCCAATGTAACATCAATAAAAGGCATCAAATATTTGTTCAGTTTGTAAGTATTACTCATTCATCTGATTCTGGGTCCCAGTACTGATTTCCGGGCTGCAATGACCATCACTGCTCTGGATTTCACTGAAACCTGCATCAATGAAGAGCAGCAAGGTTAAGCCAAAGCCAAATGAAAAAACTACTAGTCATGCCATTACTGTTAAATCAACCATACTATAAGTCACCTTGTTGGTTGTTGTCAGAGCAGGTTTCTAGCGGTGGGCTTTTCCCAAGCCTATATTTCTGCGACCATAAACACAAACAAGCTCAACTCATGATTTTTTGGATTCAGTGAAAGAAACAAATAATGATACAATCATTCTAAAATGGAAATACCTGTAAATGGCTCTTGAGGTGGTACAAAGTGAGTCCTGGAATCCCCATCACTCTCATAAGGCTCTTTGGAGTTGCCTCTGCCACATGTCATGGAGTGAATAATTATTACACTAGCCAAGATATAATATAAAGTCTAATATGAAAATAGCAAAGGTCTTAAAGTGTGATTGTACTCACTTTCTGCACCTCCAAGTTGATTAATAGCCTCAGTGAACCGTTGGTGAAGCTCAGGAGTCCATTTCAGCCTAGGCTTGGCATCAGTAGACAGAACCAAACGCATGCTTTGAGTTTGCACATTTTGCAGATCCATTTTGCTTTTTATGGTAGTGTTACTGTAACATAAATATACTTTAGATGCTTTAAGCTATGCGTGAATGCGTGGCAGCTATAGAATGTAGTTCTCCTTATAAATTGGTAGTAGTTGAGATGTTGTATGATCTCACTACCATATAAGGAAGCATAAGTGGGGATATGTTGGCGGAATATATGCCATAAGCTGAAGCTCTTCCTCTCTCATCTCATCCATTTCATACCCACTTTTCTTTTTTTAATTTTCCTCCTTACCCTTCCTTCTTTGACTTGAAAGGGTTGGAGAGAATCTCTGATTCAGCAAAAACAAAAAAAGGGAAAACAGCTCAATTCTGAGTCTTAAAAGGAGAGAAAAGAGGAAAAGTGTATGGTTTGTTTTTATCTTGCTGTTTTCCCACTTAATCTCTCCATGAGGTTGATTCCCTAAGGAACTCAATAGGCCCCACCATGATGAATAATGGGTGCAACTTTCTTAATGCTGTGAGAAGCTTTCAGGTAAATAATAGCTATAGAAAATTATGTGGGAATGCTATTACGGATATTTTCTTGCTTGCTTGCTTGTGATGATTGAAAGTGAAAACTAAATTAATCAATCTTTCTTTCAAATTTCATTTTCCCTTTCTAACAACCTTAATTTTGGGTTTTCTTTTATGAGAAGGTTGATTAATGCGATTGGCAGATTCTTTTTGTTCCTTGTAGGGATGGAGGAATCAAAGAATCTAGGGTTAGATTTATGGACCCATTAGCGTCCGTGTTCTTTATAAAGAAAACACACTAAAAGAAAGAGAACTAATCAACCGTGTCAACAGATAATGTCGTACCCTTCTTATAAAAAAAACCACACTCATCAAATATGTCCATTCGTGACGATCAGCAGTTCATAATTTCTTATATTATCCTACCAAAATAATTTCAACCCCAAAGTTCATAAAGGGACCCTATCTTAACTAAGCACTAACCCTATATTAATCATTAGCTGTAGTGTAAAGATGATGGGATTGGACTAATACATGCTTAATGAAGTTTAATGTGAAAGTAACAACAATACCCGTTAAAATGGGATGTTAAGAACACACTGAATATGTGACCATGCACTTTCTTTTAATACGAAAGCAATCCACAGGGCTCACTCCGGATAAAGTCTCCTAAAGAAATTATTCCAAAGAGAATATTTGCTTTAATGCTGTAATCTATATCAAGCTGAAGAGGAGAAAAGAATTTTTCACCAAAAATAAAAGAAAAAGAAAAAGGAACACTATAATGGCCAACAACAAATCTTTAAAAGCCAATTCGATCAAGTCACTCTTCAAATTTCTTGGGTTGCGGTTTGGAGTTTGATCACTAGAATCAAAATCCAATGATTGGTTCTTAAAAACTCTGCCAGTTCTGCACCATGGATTCCCTGCTACTCTTCTTGAACTGCTTAATATTTCCCCATATTTTTAACCTCTATAATAACTTTTTACTTTAGCACTAAGTTTTTTCAATTTAACCATTGATCTCAAGTCAACCTTTAGATACAAAGTTATAATAGTTTTATTCTACTTGACCATGATTAGTTATAGTAAAAAACAGAGAAGTGCTAAACTTTACATTAGATAAATAGGTTCCAAAATTCTACTGCTAGTGAAATGGAAACATACATTTACTAACACATGACAATATGATTGTTTGATAGTTAGATAATTTGTGTTTAACAGAGAGAGTAGAGAGTATAAGGTGGTGGGTCCAGCAACAGCAGGGGTGGGGAGGGTGATTCTTCATCTGCAAGCATATGCTACTTGTGTCTGGAAATGCAATTGCTTAGTGGCAGGCTTTGTTCATATTCAAAGAAAGGAATATTTATTATTATTATTATTTGTGGTGTGTGGCCCAAATGTTTGAAAAACAAGAAAAGAAGGAAGAGTTATTGTAGTAGCTTTGTCTTTAACATGCTGATGTACTTGAGTTCTTTTCACACTTTAATATATTCCATAACAGGTAAAGGAGATTCCAGGATGATGCATAAGGAGGCCCTGGAATTTTTATTAGATCAGTAGGAGAAGGTCCGGTGAATCAAAAGTCACTTAGCAAAGTTGCCTCATAAATTATTATTCTTTTAATGGACCCATCAGGGAGATCTCACATATGCAAAAGCAGAGAAAGATGAGAAGAAGAAGAAGATTGTGGCCTCAAGGAATCGGAAAAAGAGTGACAAAAGGAACTTGTCAACATCCACCCATGAATAATTGAAGCTCATTCAAACCTAATTTCATTTCAAACTTGGGTAGTTACACAAAATGTCGTGAGCATTATGTCACTAGATGATTCTAAGACTAACTAAGCGTGGAGTAGGGTTGAAGCATTCTTACATGATTTTTCTTGCAATCTAATGCTTAATTTGTGTAAGCAAAACATAGGTGGATGGATACATGTTTCGGGGTAATCAGCAAACTAACTAGATTTTTGTTTTGTCAAAATTGCTTTTTCTGTGATTTTTTTTTTAAACAGAAGGCTTCAAGAAATTCTAGGGTGTCTCTTCTCAAAACAAGTTGGTCAATAGTACGATTGATCCTATTGGCCCAATTACAAGTAATATATATATTTCACTGAAAAAGAAATTTATCATTTAGTTATTAAAAAATAATCTGTATATAAATTCATACTACCTACAGATTTATTTTTAGGTAAGAATAAATAAATTTTCATCCTCTTTGAAAATTTTGGCACCTTCATGTGGATTGTTTCAAAAAATTTAATCCGTACGTAAGACGAGGTTATTGGTAGTTAGGCAATATGTTGTAATACACACATATTTAGAAAATGGTCTATTTAAAAAAATTAAAATTTGGAAAATCAATGTTATGTGTATATGCATTGTGAAAAGTTATAGATGTAAATTGTAGGTAAGAAAATATCATATCAGTAGATTTTTTTTTAAATAACTAAAAAAATTGTTATTAATTTTTTGATTGGTTTGGGCGACTCTGCTTCATCTCCATTCACCTTCATTCTCATCTTTCAAATATATGTCATGCTTCACATTCATTCATATCTTCAGAGCATTCAAGTCAATGAATCTTCACATTTCTTCCCCACCTTTACTTCGTTCATAATCCTTACAGGTCTAAACTGTCATTTGAAACTCCTAAATGCCTAAATTCCTAGCGAGTCCAAACCCCTTAAGTTTCCAAATCCCAAACAAGTCAAAATCCCTCAAAGTTGAAATTATTATACTCCTTATAATCACCGACGACTCTAAACTTATTAGATTGTAGAAAAAGTGAGAGTGAAAGTTTTTTTTCACACCACATGATACACATGATAGGTTATAGGTTATAGAAATCTCTTTTAACTCTCAACATCTAAACACTTTTATCCATGTGATTCTAGTGTATCAAGAAATTCAAGATAATTTCTTTCACATAGTCTCAAAATCAATATAGCCTCCTATCATCTCAATATAATAATCCCTCATTGGGAATAACTATTTCTACATCATAATAAATACTATATCCCAACCAAATCATCAATGATTTTCTTTCATACATTTATATCCAACATAATTTAAATACTAATAAATTGAAGTTTAAAAATCACAAGATTATACAAATGTTCAAACATAATATATTAAAAAATGTTAAAAGATAACAATAGAGTCAAAGATAAACTCATTATAACATTTAAATATGTTCAAAACCATGTTTTTATCAAAGTACAGAAAAACTCTCTCGTCCAATGAGCAATTGGCTTGCCCAGCTAGCATTTTACTTGTCCAGCCTGAAGGTATAAGCACAACCAACTTCTTTTGGTCACCCAACAAACAAAGTTTCACCCAATGACTACTCCACTCGAATTTTGTCGTAAAAACACTTTGTCCAGCAAGAATTGGCTTGGCAGCGACCAAAGGTCTTGAATATTTTAATAAAACAATTTCGCCAGCGAGTTTGCATAATCTGCACAATTATGCAAAATTCTTAATATTGTCCATATGACTCAAACTGGTTTTTTAGAGTATTTTGTACTTGTGTTTGAAAACTTATCATTGGAGTTTGAATCACTTACTCCAAATTCAGAGTTCTACTATCTTGCTTAGATAAACATACACCAATAATCAAATAACCATGGCTATCTGACTCATATTAGAGGACGATTAGAGTGGGATAGGAGATCTAAGTGTCATTTGTTAAAACACAGGAAAAAGATTTAGAACTAACTTGAATTAATCAAGAAATCAACAGGAATCTGTTAAACACATAACATGCACAACAAAACACATAACAACCTCATATCCCTTAGGTGACCTAAAGTTTGACCTGCTCTGATACCAAAATGTAACATCCACAATTACCTCACCCTAAATCCTTAAATACCTAAACCCTAAACTCCAAGTGATTGAATGAGTTGAGGGTCTAAAAAACCATATATATTTTGTTTCCCCTCATTGAAACATAATCCACAAATATACATAAATTTCAATAAGTTAGTACTAATATATTTAATAAATCAAAAGTATAAAGATTTTAATATTTAAACTTACATCATCCATAATTACATAACTGTTATGTTAATCTTTTGATTTCCGGATGCAAGGTCTAACAAATCAGACATGTGAAAGTACAAGGGTACATCATTATGCTTTCAAAAAACATTGGCATCTCATGGAACCTCTACGACGATTGTATCTAAAGTTGTAGCAACTTCCACCAATGTCGCCACAGGATCATCAATGGAGAATTTTTTCTTCTTTTGCAGAGGCAGTTTTGTCTTAGGTTCCTACTACTCATCAACTCATTAATAAAGAAACAAATACTTAAATTACTTACAATGTAATATATTTGATATATAATTCTATTAGTGCAAAGATATACCGTAGAGTCTATAGGTCTAACGAGATGTCTAGGCCAGGCAACGAAAATATGTAATGTCTCTGCTATAATTGTCACCTCTGATGTCGGCACATGAACTGCAACATCACCATAAAGGACCTTCTCCACCGTGATCTTTATGAAATTAAAAGGAAGAGGCACATTGTGTAGCATTGTGACTCCTTCATAACACTTACCTAGGGCAACAAATTGGGTCAAAGAATTATACTCAACATATAACTCGCATTGGCTAGTTGAGCCAAAGTCATCCCCCGTTAGATCAACCGCCGAACAACTCCCTTTAGTGTTGACTTTCTTAATAGAAGGCAGAGGTGGTTCATCTTGTACCATGGTAGGTGGTTGTTGCGAGAGTCCTAAATTTTCAAAAATCCATCACACAAAAGATGTTCTCTAATTTCATAAACACTCAATATCCTTCCATTAAAACAATTGACACAATGATACCTTATTCTTACTCCCTCATTACTACTAACGACATTATGTTGTGCAAACTGTAAGAATTCTTTGACCCCTTTTTCGTAAGCATCACTTATCTGTGGTGTATTAATCCAACTATGATCCATAGAACTGATAAACTAAGAATCAGTGCGTTCAATATGTAAAAACAATATTTAATCAATAAAAACTAAATCAAAACTGCCAAAGGTCGGATACCTCCGGACTCAGAACCAGTGCGTTCAATATGTCAAAACAATGTTTAATCATTAAAAACTAAATCAAAATTGCCGAAGGTCGGACACCTCCATACTCAGAATAAGTTTGTTAAATATATAGAAACAATATTTAATCATTAAAAACTAAGTCAAAATTACCGAAGGGTCAAACACCTTCGGACTCAGAATCAACACATTCAATATGTAAAAAAATATCTAATCATTAAAAACTAAATCAAAATTGCCAAACGTCGAACACCTTCGGACTCAGAATTAGGATGTTCAGTATATTTAAACAATATCTAACAATTATTAAATAATAAATATATAAAAAATAAATTTAATATATTATTAAATAAAAAAAAACACTAACTTAAAATGGAGCAAAACAAAAGTGGTAGAGAAGTTGACGCGTTTCAACGGGAATGTGGGAATGTTGGGCGGAAGCTTACGGGGCAACGATTGGGTGGAGAGGCAGCGCAGGAAGCAAGGCAGCTAGGTGGAGAAGTTGGTCGTTAGTTGTGGAGTGGCAACGGTGACACGACGACGGTGCGGTGATGGGGCGTGCATGCTTTCAGTGACGGGGCAAGAGGCGGCGACGACGAGCGCGGTCACAGGGGCGAGCGGCGATGAATGCCTTTACTGTGCGACTAGTGTAGTGGGAGACGACGGCGTGGCGAGTTGTGACGAGTGTGGAGAAGAAAATAGTAGGGGTTGAGTGCAAATGGGGTTTTGGGAAAGTGAAGAATGAAAGGAAGATGAAGTGAGTGAGAGTATCGTGCAGTGTAAGGGAAAGGGAAGCTGAAGTGAGTGAAAGACTATGCATGCGCAGTGTAGCTGAAGTGCCAGCTTATAACGACGATTCACTAGGAGCCGTATTTGTATCTCCAACAAATACACATGTAATGACGATTCACTAGGAACCGTTTTTGTATCTCCAACAAACACACATATAACGACGATTCAAGCGGGAACCGTCGTTATAAATAGCGAAAATTTGAAAAAAATTTACAACATCACCACTGCCTCTCTTATTACGACTGTTATTTCGTATTTAACGTATTTTGTACTAGTGTTTAGATATAAAAAAAAATAGTTTATAAAATATTATCTAACTTAATCAATATAATGACTAATTATTTTTTATTTTTAAATTAGTTATTATTTAATGATTTATTTTATTGATTAAAATTATTTTCTAGGTTGTTATACTATGCATTTTTCAGAGCCTACACTCTGCTGAAGATTCAATTCATTAGGATTGAACTTGTTGAGAGTGCCTAACTTTGTCACAAGGATTTAAGGTAGTGTTTATTGTATACACATTCTGCATAATCTTGAATTTAAATATCTTAATTATAGCTAATTAAGTGAGTCGGTCTCCAACCATGAAATGAGTTTCCTTACCCATTAAGAAATATATCTTTTTAATAAGAAAGGGAAATAACTGATGGAATAGAAAAAAAAGTGAGCAACAACTTCCACTTACTCTCTCCACCAAATGAAATGTTTTTATTTGGACAAGTGATAACTGGTTACCGTATTTGTAAGTGTATCTATTTTTTTATTACAATAAAAGATATATCTTAAAAAATTAATTATTATAATAATAATTAAAATAAAAATATATTTAATTATTTTTTATTGATAATATTTGTAATTTTCATTATATTAACTAATAAAATTAATTATATTTTTGAGAATTTAAAATTGGTAAAAGAGTGTGTATATATATATATATATATAAATAATTTAGAGAACAAAAGTTTCATTATTGATGTTTATAAGAATAGAAAGAAAAAAAGACTATGTGTACAAAAAGTAGTTATCAAACACAATCTCTTTTATTTATATTATATAAAATTATAGATATACAAAAATAATACTTTCATAATCTTAAAATAAAATAACTACTTAACAATCATATTATAATAACATAAATTAATAATTAATATATTAAATAACTTAAATAATGTTATATTTTGTTTTGTGTTTAGTAGTCGATGTCGTGATTAGAAACATAAATTATTGGATGAATTTGCCCCTGTTCTAAAAACATACAAACAAAAGCATACATATGAATTTTTAATAAAATAAAATTTAAACTAATTTATACACAATTTAAAATTTAAAATTAAAAGTAAATTCAGATGTTGTTTTTGAAAAAAATGTTTTAAAAATACCATATTTGTTACACCACCGTGAAAAACCCACTAAATCGTGATAAATTAAAATAAATTTGTTTTTATTTTATATTAAAAATTAAAATAAAAATAGTTAAAATATTAATTTATTTATTTGTTAAGAGTGTAATATTTCCCGCAAAACCAATTTAATAATGTTGGTCATTCATTTTGTTTTGTTCTAATATATTTATGATAGTAAATCCTTTTCCTTTTTATTGATTTTTTATAAGCTTACTTATCTCTTATATAAAACTAAAATCCCCACTTCAATGAGGCCTGCAATCAAGTATCCCAACTTCTTCGAATTCATGCATGAAAATATAAATTCATTAGAATAATATACTATTCTGCATGTATATTCAAAAGTGTCTCACACCCTTTATGGAGGATTTAGGTCCGTATCAAATGCTGATATATTAACATTTTTAACAGTAAAAATATACATTAAACATCTTAAAAAATTAATATTTTATTTATTTTTAATTTAAAAATATTATTATAAATAGGGTTAAATGTATTTTTTTACTGTTTACATTGTCAACAAAACTTTTCTCGAAATGCACTGATCTAATAATAGCAATAGGACTAAATGCTACTTTTTTTGTCGTATGTCTATAGGAATAAATCACTGAAAATTGTTCTCCTTTTATACCCCCTATTGAAAGCGTTCACGGGCATTCCTTCTTGAAAAAATCAGAAACTATCACCTCAGCTCACTCATTATAGTATACCAGTAACTCGTCATGCTCATTCACACACAAAGCCACAAGAAGAGTTCAACACCAAGCTGATGAATGAATCATAGAATAGACAGTCTGATCCATTATGGACACTAAGGTTCCTCTATCTACGGGCTACTGCAACAAAAAGATAATGTCATTAATAATGCCATATTTCTTTCTGATAGATTACCTTCAGATATGTCTTAGTCAGAAATGAAAACATCAATAACTTTTTCCAATAGTCAAAGAAAAACAAGGTAGTTAATTACCTACAGCTTTAGTAATTACCGAGACATCGGAAAGTTGTCCCTAAATACCCTTGACTAGGTAGTAGGTATTTAAGACAGCATGCATAGTTAATAATGTTCGTGTTGATTGAACACACCAATCTTGTTCGTGCTGTTGGATACGACTTGTAATACAGTTGTCTCACATCATGTTCAATGATGAACTTATCAAACATGTGTTACCTTCTACCCACCTATGTGAATCCCCAGTGTGTAATTTGGTTTCAATTTTGGTTTTGTTTGATACACTACAAATTTTCTCCCATCATTTATGAAACGAGGTTACGTGATATTTTATAAAGATTTTCCTTTCTTAATATACACAGAAATATCTTTAAATAAAATTATGATAGAACTATCTAAGAAGAAAATAGAGTACACTCGAACTTTACAAATCATTAGTACAAAAGTATAAAAAATTCAGTCTTAATATCACATACAAGTCATGATCCAAAGTTTTTGATTTTCCTGGAAACGTTTTTAATAAACTCTTTTTTTTAGGATTTTGAAAAGATCATAAAACAATTTTTATATAGACTCAAGCAACCAGTTGTTTTATCAAAATAACTTGTTGTTTCAATTTGACAACAAAGACAAAATAAAGCAAACTTTTCCAAAATATTTTGAAAACTACTAAGTATTAAACCGCCAGTTGTTTCAACAATTCAACTTGTTGAAAAACTTGCTTTAGCCTCAATACCTTTTATTAGCAATTTTTTCAACAAGTTGGTTTGAAAAAAAAAAGACTAAAATGTCTCTGGTTTATAGAGAACATTTATTTTAAAAGAGATAAAAAAATCAAGTGAGCTTGGATCAATACAATGTGTGAGTTAACGAGTCAAAAACTACTAAACCACACACACAAACATAGCAACAAGTTCTTCAAGTCTTCTAAAAGTCTTCAAGTCTTCTAAAAAATATATAATTTAGTCAATATAGTAACTAATTATTTTTGTTTCTAAAATTGGTTTCTATTTAATGATTCTCTTGTATTAAGAGAGAGAAATAGTTATAATAAAAACATATAATGATATAAATATATATTGAAGTAAGAAATTGAAAGAATATAATAAATAAATTTCTTAAATTTATATTAAAAATAAAAAAAGTAGTTATCTTGGTTTTGGTAAAATAAACTTTAAAGGACTATAAAAGAATAAACAAGTAACATCATATATAGTACCTATTTTGTTCTAATAGATTATAAAAAGAAAATATTTAATTTATCAAGACCAAAAAATGATTAAATTAATTAATTTTAATTAATAATATTATAAATATAAATTTTATTCTATAATTATTAAATGACTTTAATTGTTTAAGTGTGATGGTTATAGTGACACGGTTCAAATAATAACTCTCTCAACCCATGAGTTTGACTTACTCCTTATACTAAATAAATGCCAAATTAGGAATACAATATTGTTTAATGTGACTTGTAGAATTAAATGGTTTAATTAATTAACTTTCTTAAGTAGCATAAATATTAGTTAATTTTATTTATATTTGAGTTTAAATGGAGTATGTGATTAAGATAAATGTCAATTAGTGACTGATTTAGAAATTAAAAAAAGATTTAAATGCATAAAAATACACTCTTCCAAGTTTTCTATAGTGCTTTCTCATAATTTTTAATAAACATAATTTTAACAAATGTTTTTTGGGAGACTGTTAACAACAACTTGTTAATAACCAATAAATTATGCGCTTTGTAAAAGTTACTGAATGTCTTATTAACAGACTTCATAATAAATTAAAAATCTAAAAGAAAATTAATAGTTAATATATTTGGAAATTGTTTTATATTTCCTACAATTAAGAAAAAATATATTTTTATTTCATATATAAAAAATTATAAGTGATATTCATATATTCCTAATTTAAATTTACAATTATCTAAGGTACACAGTGAGAAATAATTTTTAAAATATCTTAATCTAAACGTGAGACATGAAAATCTGTAATGACCTACCCAATTTTTTTGTTTTTTGATGTTACTCTTTTTACGGTTTCAACTTCAACCAAAAAATCTGTAAAAATGTTTGCTTTTGCAAGGAGCCTTTACTTTTTTCATATTGGAAGAGTAAAAGTTCTTACAAAACTTCTTTTAATCTATGTTCATGACTAAAAATATAGAAAATATATATTTAAGGCTTCATAATGTCCACCACTATCTAGTATGCTTCCTATTTAATAGATTAAAAACTAGAGCTACTTTTCAGGTTTCAAAAATATTAAAAATATATATTTTTCATTTATTAATATACTTTCTTTATAAAATTTAGGGTTTAGGGTTTTCCAAAAGATTTAAATGAACATTTTTTTTTCAAAAAGATTAACTATAAATATTCATCTATTTTTTAATAAATTATTAAAAAAGTTATAAAAAGATGGTGATAATTTGTGAATTGAGTCAACATCTTGATCTTACATATATAAGTCAAGTCTTCCTAATAGAGTAAGAACATAAAATTCAAGTTTTCATTGGTCACTTTAAGTATATCCCACCAAGGCAGAAAGTTGCTTTTTTGGAGATAGCATAATAAGTTTGGTAATGTATAATGTTTGTTCTTGTGATCTTTTTGCCTTTTGTTAACTTTAATAAAGATAAGTGTGTTTTATCTTGTCAAGTTTAGGCATCAATAAAGTTTCTATCTTTCTTCTATTTTTTAGCTTTATTAGTGAAAGAAATACCATATACGAAGCATTCTTTTACTTCTATTTTTATAACAAATTGAGATAATTTTCTTTTGAAAAGACTAGATTATATAAAAACATCTTTC
The DNA here is from genome assembly GCF_000499845.2 of Phaseolus vulgaris. Taxonomy (NCBI): domain Eukaryota; kingdom Viridiplantae; phylum Streptophyta; class Magnoliopsida; order Fabales; family Fabaceae; genus Phaseolus; species Phaseolus vulgaris. Next base: position 32,855,671 of record NC_023758.2, read on the forward strand.
ATGTTGTCACTGTGTTGACCTTATAAATCTCCAAGTAAATTTTAGTTTTGATTCTAATTATTTTATTTTCACATTGTCGGAAAAAGAACAACGTACCCATAAATTTAGTGGAAGCTAAGTATTCCTCTCCCATTTTGCATTTAATTTCCTTTTTAGTCCTTTGAGTCTTTTATAAGAGAAATGATTTTCTTTTGCTTTTATGTGATGTGAAATGGGTATTGAGATAAGAGAGCGAAAAAAAAGTGATAAATGATATAAAAGAAATAAAAACAAGTTTAAATTATATGTAAAAGTCAAAGTTAAATATTAAAACACTGTCATGTTCACACTAATTCTTCGTTTATAGAGAAAAATAAAGAAAATAGAGAGTGAAGAAAGAGAAAAAAAACATGTAAAAGGAAAAATAAAAAGTTTCAGAAACACAAAAATTAAAAAAAAATCACGTATTAGCTTTCTCTGCAAAAATAACGAGATTTGCATGAAAATTATGTACAACGGATTATTTACAAAGGCATTATCGGTTAATATATATTATTTTACAGCACATAATCAGTTATGTAATTAATTTTTTAATATTTACTTATTTATTGCAATAAAATAAATAATTAAAATAATGACTAAATATACTTAATTTCTCTTTTATGTCACTTAAATAATTTAATTTGTCACTTTTGTTTCACTTCCTCAATTTCTACTCTTTCATCTAAAAAATAAACATAAAATAATATTTTTGTTAGTTAAATATTTGATTTTCAATCCATGATAAACATAATATCATGTACCTTTACAGCTTGATTTACAACCATAACAAAAAAAATTCTTCCTTTTTTTTCTATATTTTATTAGTTTGCAGGGGTCTCTCGTTAGCTGTATCTTGTTTGTTTCTTGAGGAATTAAAGAAGGAACAGAGACACAATTCCTCTTAGAATTATCCAAACAGAAATCTATTCATACTTATGAATAAAGCACTAATTAGTATACCCAATAAAAGTCATTTTAAAATAGAAGTCTACTTTAAGAGAATGTGTTTTTCAATGATCTGAATTGATTGTTTATCAAACACCTTCTGCACTATGCAATATATTTCACCGCACTATATACAGTAACATAATCTAACTCTCCACTTATAATGATATGTATATTTTTTTTATGAAGTGAATTAAATAGTGTATAGTCTAGTATGTTTATCCACAGATCAATTATTGGAGGGGATTTCAACCAATATCTTTATGCAGCATTAAAAATATATAATAAATTTAATTTTCTTTTTCTTTCTCCTACTGTTCCTCTTTTTCTTTTATTTTGATCAGATAAAAGATTCACATGCTTCTCTCTCACTTCAACACATGATAAGTGATAACACAATATCACAAACTGAACTTGGATTGTCTCTTCCTCTTCCATTGGATTTCTCTTTCTGCTCTCCGATTGTGCAATAACCAATCAAGGGCTAATAGATGTAGGTGAAGACGTTGTTGCTGAAAACACCACCAATTAACTTCCCAAAGACTTATAATGCGTGGATGTTCTGAGCAAGTTGTTTGGATACAACATCAATGTATAACAATAGATCCATTACAGCAGGTGCAGGAGTAACAAAGTTGCACTCACGAGATAACCTATCTCTTGCTTGTCACTTTAAAAATCTTAAAAACAATTTCATATTACGCAATGAAAACAATGTGAAACTCTTTTAAAATGTTGGCCAGCATAATAGTAAACATGACAAAAATATAGCTTACATGAGATAAATGGTAAGAAAACACTCTTTAATACACTATTTCATCAGTGAATTTTTAGACAATCACGGTTTTAAAAGATTCATATTTTGTTCAATAACTTTCAACAAGATTGAGTGTCTTAGAAATAATATTAGAAAATGTGTTTGTAGCACACCTCCTATACATGATGTAAGTTCTAAAAAAATACATGCACTAGATATCCAAGCTCAATTCTGAATCTTTGTGTGATGAATATTTGGCACTAGTTTCTCAGCATCAGGGTATAAATGGGAAATAAGGAAGCTCCATTCCAAGTTACAAGAATCTGAGGGAAGTGTGAGTTCTAGAACTCATGAGTTGCATGTGTATTAAGCCAATTATTTTGATCCTAGACACAGTTCCAACTCAACTCTAGCCCACAATGCTGCAACCCCACCACTGGTACATAATTCCAATCAATGGGCCAATCAATTACTTTCTTTGTTATCTCTGTGGTCGGCCAGAAGACTAAAGTTGTGGTGCTCGTAGTTCAGAATTATCAAGACATGACAATTCCTTCTGGATGTCATGTCCTAATAGTCTGTTTTCTTTGTTTCTTCTACCCTAAGCTGCCCTCCAGCACTGGCACCATCGCAGTGTTTCCTCCTGCCATGGCAAGCATGCTCAAATGCACAAACTCCCTAACTCTTCAAACTTCCCTTCATTGTTATTTGAAAATAGCTTGTTTTCTCCATGTGTGCACGCAGTTCGTACCTTTTCAAATGGGAAACCATATTGACCATCTCTTCAATCTCATTTAAAAGGGTTGTTTAATCGACCTAGCATCTAAACTAGCTTATGGAATCAACAAGAATAAACAGCATATTACACAATCATTTGTGCTTAAAATGTTAAAAGTTTCATGTTGGTATTATAGCAGTTAAGTTATTCCGGAATAGATTAAGATTTCCATATAATAGATTAAGATCTCACATTTAATCCAAAATTAAGATGATATATTTATACACACTACCAAAAAATTATTAAATAAATATTAAAAAATTATTTAAAAAAATAAAAAAATTGATTATTATATTTATTAAATTAAATATTATTTTAAAATTTAAAAAAATTATTAATATCTAACTTAATTTTTATGGTTTCTAAATTGATATTATTTAACTATCTACCAACTTTAGAATCTAATTAGTTTATATCTAAAACTTTAGTAACTAATTAGATATCAATTTTAAAACTATTTATCAATAATAAAAATTAAATTAGATACTAATATTTTCTTAGTCTCTAAAATAATATTTTATTTAATTATTATAACAACTATTTTTTTTTTAAAATTAGTTTTTATTTAATAATTTTTTTAATGATATACATTTTCTTTTATTTGAAATAAACTATTAGATGTAGAAAAAATAATTTGAATAATTTTTTTAAGGTGGTTGTTTTAAGATGTTAACCACATGTTCACAAACTTTTTCGTAAAGTCTTAGAGATGATGGACTATAGAGCAATAACTAAACAATAGAAAAGATACTGAACACTATAGTTTTATATTAGTTTATATCAACTTGTGTTTCATTTAGTTCTTCCTTAAAACATGTAAAAGGTTCCACAAGACAAATCAGTACCAGTATTTTTTTTGTCATTTTTTATGGAAAGGGTATACAAAATTTCTTTAGGCTTTCTGGTAAGCATTAAGTACACAATGTTTTTCAAGTACGCTAGATCTCTACAAAAATAGAATAATAAAATGATTTATAATTACAAGAAAACTTTAATTAAGAGGATTTTACAATTGACCTCTTTGTTTCTGGAGTCTTAACTTTACTTAGTGAATGAATTACAAAAATGAGTTTTATCTAAAGTTTGGTTGTTCAAACACGTTTCTACTTAACACTTAAGTTCTTTCCTTTTTTACTTTCTTTACATGCAATAATTCATGTATAGCATGTATGTCTCATGCATTCATTAGTTAATTTTGTATGCATAAACTTTTTTTACAATGTTCTATTGTTGAAACTTGAACGATATAATTTTGTTCTTGTGTTAACATCTTTTTACAACATATTTAACTTTTGGTTGATACTTTTTATTGTTATACTCAAAGTGTTGTAGTAAGAAGATGCTTTCTCTCATGTATGAACTATACTTTATTATTATGACAACACCATTTTGAACATATATTCTCACATGGTTGGTGTCTTGTGTTAAAATGATCTTTGGTATAGGTTTTGGTTCAACTTTTTATAACTCTAAGACTTTTTGGATTTGTTACGCATATAAGATTTAAAGTGATGGAATCTTATAAATCTTCATATTGGGCATGTCTTAGGTCTTTATTGAGACTATATGTTTATCACGTCTAGTTGATGTCTTTGTCCTTGATCACTTTGAGCATATTAAGTCTTAGACTAAAGAACAATGTCTTAATTTTTTTTGTAGTGTCACATCTACTATTACAAAAAAACACGATATTAGCTGTGTAAAATTTGCATCGACCAAATTCACGCAAATCCAACACAAAAAGATGTTGCGTGAGTCAGTCGACGCATGGAAGACGTGAAAAGAAAATGAAAAAAACAAGAAATAATAATTTTGTATCGCTGACACATGCGACAAAAATACTTTGATTGTGTCTGTCATGGTCGACACTACATGTCCAAAAAAATGGTTATTTGATGCGTCGGCCGGGTCCCAACACATAGAAATCACCTTTTAATTTTTTTTATTGTGTATGTAGATTTATTTATTTTAAATTTATTAAATTTATAATATTATAATAAATATATTAGTTTTGAATAATTTATTTTAGAGTGAAATCTAAATTTTGATATAAGTTAATTAAATTTGTACCGCCTTGGTAGTCGGAAGTGATGACGTGGCATCAAGCTACAGTATCGGCGTGTTGACAAGACGCCAGGTTGGCAGAAGGGAAAGAAGCCGGGGGGCTCGTGAAGTCGCCAGTTATGAAGGTTGGCGTGCTCCGATCTCCAGCATACCAGAACCGGCGATCACCGGGTCAAAGATGAAGTCGCCAGATGTAAACTCAGTCGACCAAGGGATTGCAGATCGCCGGAGCGAGCACATCGCCGAAGATGAAGGTGGTGCAGATTATGAAGGCGGCCGGCGAGACCACAGGGAAGGTGTACGAAGGCACCCTAACTCGCCAATTCTAGTAGAGATCGCGCTCCCAAGTTAGCTATGCACTGGGCAGTACCATGCATAAGTAACTTAGCCAAAAGAGAGTCAGAAGCAACGCCCAAGTCAAGGAGGCTCCAGATGATGGCACGTGTACGACTGGATGCGAGCCACGTGTCCAGGTCTGTAACTGCCAGGAGAGAGAAAGTGACCAGGTATAAAAGGGTTTCCCAACGAACTTTCGAGGTACGCACGTTTAGATTGTACTCTTTACGCTTGCGAGTTCTTGAGCATACTGTGAGAGAGAACATTGCACGGTTCCTTGAGAGTTCTTGAGCGTTATTGCTCTTAGTATTTGGTGGTTTGGTCACTGACTTGGGCGTTGGAGTGCGATCGGCCGCAGAGGCGCCGCTCTGTTCTTTTGCAGGTTCTTGAGGTGGATCTTGGCAGAGGACGGAGGTTGAAGCGGTGCGCACGTCGATCCAAGTTTGACGAGGCAAGTTCCAACGTTCTGGTCAACAGGCAGGATCATCAGGCGCCCACCGTGGGGCCGTGTAAAACCTGATCCCATCCACAGCGTGAGTTCTTGGAGGTTTTCGTAGTTTTCTGCGTGGTTGTGTGCTGGTGCAACCATCGTTTGCTATTCGTTTGAGATTTGATCGGTGATTTCGCGTTTTCCACCGATTGTTTGGGTTTTTGTTCGGTGAAGTGAGGTTTTCTGCTGTTTACGCGAGATTTGTTCGGTGAAGTTTGAGTTCTTTGGCTCGTTTGGTTTGTCGTGGGAGAAGCGGTGGTTTCTGGTGGAACTGCAGGTTTCTGGTTGAGGTCTTCTGTGTTCTTGAGTTTCTTGCGAAGCTTTGCGAGGTTCTGACCGATTGATCGCTGAATCGATCGTAGCTGAAGTAAGTGTTGTTCGCTGCATTCTATGATTCGCCAAGTTTCATGAGAAAAATGAGAAGCAATCGTTCAAGTCCAGTTGCGCCCGTCGCTGCTGAAGGCGCCGCCGCCATGACCATGGCGCAGATGGTAGAGATTATGCGCTCGTTGCAGGCAACTGTAGAAGCCTCGCGCATAGAACAGGCGAGAATGCATGAGGACCTGGCCGCCTCTCGGGCCAGGAATGATGAGCTCAGCAAGGTGACTGAAGAGCTGCGTCAAGCTCTTCGGGAGCAGCAAGGGCGTCCTATTGCTGAAGAGGTCGCGCCGTCAACGCCGCCTCGTGTTTTTCCTATGCCCTTCGCTCAGGCGATTACCGACACGCCTATTCCTGCGAGTGTGGTACCTGTCAAGGCTGTTTTTACCGGCGTGGAAGATCCTGAGGCTCATCTCACCACGTTCCATATGCAGATGATGCTGTCAGGAGGATCAGACGTCGTATACTGCAAGATGTTCGTGAGCACACTCCAGGGAACGGCGCTGGAATGGTTTGTGAGCCTGCCTAACGGTCACATTACCAACTTCCAACAGTTCTCGAAGATTTTCGTCGAGCAGTACATCGTGAATAAGGCACCGCCCAGGGTGTCTTACGATTTGTTTGATATAAGGCAATATCAGGGAGAGTCCCTCAGGGACTACTTGAATCGTTTTGGGGCGCAGATGGTCAGATCGCCGGCTAAAGATGAAGAAATGCTGGTCTATGCATTTAAGAAGGGCGTGCTGCCGGGACCATTCTGCGAGGCATTGATCAGGGCTCACCCCGCCACGTTTGCTGAGGTTAGGCGACTTGCGGTGGCCCACATCGCCGACGAGAGTGAAGTCGCCGAGAAGAGAGGAAGCGTGGCTCCCGCTAGGCCACGCGCCCAGACTAGGATCCAGCCCCAGATGGTGCTGGAGACAGCGGCGGCCAGAAGGGATCAGAGGACTCGCCATCCTTATGATCCAAGGAAAAACAAGGGCAGGAGCCAAGGGCGCCAGCAACAAGCACGCCGGGAATACAATCGCCCGCCTAAGCACAAGTTTGTCATGGGATTGGCGGACCTGATCGTCATTCCCAATATATCTGCTAGGTTGAAAGCGCCAGAGAAGGTGGGCGACAAGGTGTTGGGTCCAAAGCCAGACGCCTGGTGTGAGTTTCACCAGGGCTTTGGACACACCGTGGATTCGTGTTTAGCTTTAGGATACCAGCTCGACGATCTGGTAAAGAGCGGGTTCCTAAACGACTATTTGCTGGACAGAAGGACGGGGGGCGCGTCGAGCTCCCAACCAGCAGGTGGAGAAGCCCAGCAGCACAAGATGCCTACACACGGGGAAATCCACACCATTGTAGGGGGTTTCTCAGGAGGTGGATGCACCGCATCACAGAGGAAGAGGTACGCGAGGTTTGTGATGACGGTGGATATGTTTGAAGACCACTCGCTGGAAGTGGACATTACATTCACCAAGCAGGATCTTCGGGACGTTGTGCCTCATGACAACGATCCCATAGTAATTTCTTTGATCACTGCAGGAAGAAAGGTCCACAGGGTTCTGGTGGACTAAGGAAGCTCGGCGGACGTGATGTTCTGGCTGACTTTCACGCAGTTGGAGCTGCCCCTTGACCAGCTGAGGACCTATGGAGGGTGTTTGTATGGTTTCGCTGGTGACTAGGTGGAGGTCAGGGGGTACATAGAATTGAGGACTACGTTTACAGACGAGGCGGGTTCGAGAACGGAGAAAATCAAATACCTTGTTGTAAACGCTCCTTCAGCATACAACATCCTGTTGGGAAGGCCCACGCTCAACAGGATAGGCGCTATACCGTCGACCCGGCACATGAAGGTGAAGTTGCCATCTATGGAGGGGGTGGTGATCACCATCAAATCTGATCAGAAAGAAGCGAAGAAGTGCTATGAGAATAGCCTGAAAAACAAAAGATCGGTGAGTTACGCAACAACCACCCCGCTTCCCGGTGTGAAGCCCAGGTCGACGGAAATAGAAGAGACCGTCGGAAGAGACGTGGAGATGGTGGATGCTGAGCTAGGGGAGGGGAATGCCGGTCTGGAGGAAGAAGAGGCAAGGAATCGCCCTGAGGAAGCGAGAGAACTGGGAATCACCAGGGCGGTGATCGCCAGAGAAACCAGACCAAAACCCGTCGAGCAGTGGCTCGAGAGAGAGATCGGGGGAAAAATCTTCAAGCTGGGAAGATCCCTGGAGGTTGACCTCCAGGACCAGATCGCCAAGGTGATAGAACGGCATCTGGATGCGTTTGCATGGTCCGCTTCGGACATGCCCGGGATCGATCCCGACTTCTTGTGCCATCATCTGGCGATGGACAACTTGGTGAGACCAGTGCGACAAAGAAGAAGAAAGTTCAACGAGGAGAGGAGGCAGGCGATTAGGGACGAAACACAGAAACTCCTCGCTGCAGGCCACATCAGGGAAGTCCAGTACCCTGAATGGTTGGCAAATGTCGTGCTGGTGAAGAAGAGTAATGGGAAATGGCGCATGTGCGTCGATTTCACTGATCTGAACAAGGCTTGCCCAAAGGATTCATATCCTTTACCAAGCATAGACGCCCTTGTGGATAGTGCTGCGGGGTGTAAGTTGTTGAGCTTCCTGGATGCCTTCTCGGGGTATAACCAGATCAAGATGCATCCCATGGATGAAGAGAAGACTGCCTTCATGACCGAGAGATCGTGCTACTGCTACAAAGTGATGCCGTTTGGGCTGAAGAACGCGGGGGCCACGTACCAGAGGTTGATGGATCGAGTACTTGCACCGATGCTGGGAAGGAATGTGCAAGCGTACGTCGATGACATGGTCGTGACCTCGCCAGAGAAAAGCAAGCACGTTGCATACTTGGAGGAATTGTTCACGACGATCGCCAAGTTCAAATTAAAGCTTAATCCAGAAAAATGCATTTTCGGCGTGTAGGCTGGAAAGTTTTTGGGTTTCCTCTTAACTGAAAGAGGCATAGAGGCCAACCCGGATAAGTGTGCCGCCATCTTGGCGATGAGGAGCCCGGCTACCGTGAAGGAAGTGCAACAACTAACAGGTCGGATGGCCGCCCTGTCTCGCTTCGTGTCACCTTGATTATGATAAAACAGATGAAGGGGGGATGATTTTGCAGATATGCCTACTCTCGAGGATGCCTCAAATCATGATAGGTCCTCACTCAGGCAGGGGTTGTTCACTCCCACTTCAGATATTTCAGAACCGGGGATGGTAAGGAATTCACCTGCTGTTAATATGTTATGCAAGCCAAGGGCAAAAACTTGATGACTTTTGACGGCAAGTGCATCGCGTTTGTCAAAAGTAATAATTGTCCCTAAGGACGGATATCGATCCCACAAGGAACAGTGAATTATCGAGTACAATAATCACTAAATATAAAAACAGAACAATTAAAAGAGTTTTGAATTAATTGTGTTGGCACTGATCAATAAGAAAACAAACAAAGAATTAGTTGTTTCAATTGGAAAAATAAGGATTAGTTTCATCTTTCTCACTCTCAAGTATTTTGATTAGCATGTCAATATTAAGTTCTTTGATTGAAATTGATGCCCGTATAAAAATCATTTATATCGATTCCTCGCATATAAAATCCTTAAGAATGTCCCCTAACTATCGATCCCTCGCATAATTATAAGAACAACTTAGAACGAAACTCAGACGTTTAATAGCAATTAACATTTCAAGTCTATTCCTAGCACTCAAATATGTTAAGTATTGTTGTTTAGGTCCGAACCCTAAAAATACCTCCCGGTCAGATTTAAGATTCTCAATTTGTCACGGAAAATTAAAAGTAAAACAACAATACCAATAATCAATCAAGAACTGAATATTAATATATAAAATATCACCTCAATACATAAGAGTTTGAGCAGATTACTCTCAATCCCAAAGGGTAGAATTAGCCACGCATACTTCTATCACCTTCCATTCTCCCAATTGGGTTACAACTCACTCTATGGTGTTTTCCTCTCAATCTGGCACCCTAAGGTTGAGCCTCTAGCCCTCTATTTATCCTAGTTTTCTAGGGTTAGGTTGTTTATTGTGTCGCGCTAATGGGCTAAATGATAAAACATAAAAAAAGGCCCAATCTTCCTTTGCATCTTTTTCCATTCTGGGACCTTCTATCTTTATCTTTTTAGCTCAAATCATTCATCTTTAATCCAAATCTCCAATCTTCCTTAGAAATCTGCAATTAACACCAAATTTGGGAATAAAATACTCTTATTCAAATAAAGATCATAAAAAATGTAAAAAGGTATAAATTCATAAATTAGGGATTATTTTATATGTAAATTAACAATAAATCCTCATAAGTGCCTATATTTTAATATGAAATATTACTGAAATTAGACACTTATCAAACAACTAACAGGTCGGATGGCCGCCCTGTCTCGCTTCGTGTCAGCTAGCGGAGAGAAGGGCCATCCCTATTTTCAGTGCCTAAGGAGGAATAACAAGTTTGTTTGGACGAAGGAGTGCGAGGAAGCCTTCGTCAAGCTGAAGGAGTATCTGGCAAGCCCGCCGGTTTTGTGCAAACCGCTGGTGGGAACCCCTCTCAGGTTGTATTTTGCTGTAACTGAGAGGGCGGTGAGTGCGGTGCTCGCCCAGGATCAAGATCAGGCTCAAAAGCCTATTTATTTTGTTAGTAAGCTGTTGCAGGGCCCCGAAACGAGATATCAGGCCCTGGAGAAGGCTGCGCTGGTTGTGGTGTTTTCGGCGAGGAGGTTGCGCCACTACTTCCATAGTTTCACGATTCTGGTGATGACTGACCTGGCCATCCAGAAGGTCTTGAAGAAGCCCGACGTTGTGGGAAGGATGGTGAAGTGGGCTGTAGAGCTGTCAGAGTTTGATATTAAGTATGAGCCCCGAGGCCCGATTAAAGGGCAAATCTTCGCAGATTTCGTGGTCGAGCTCTCATCTGAGGCGACACGAGTTGAAGGGGACGATTTCCGTTGGGTGCTCTCGGTGGATGGATCGTCGAACCAGCAGGGCAGCGGTGCTGGAGTCATTTTGGAAGGACCCAACGGCGTGTTGATCGAACAATCTTTGAGGTTTGCCTTCAAAGCCAACAACAATCAAGCAGAATATGAGGCGCTGATCGCCGGGATCTTGCTGGCAAAAGAGATGGGAGCGAGGGTGTTGATGGCTAAGAGTGACTCGCTGCTAGTCACAGGGCAAGTAACAGGCGAGTTCCAGGCTAAAGATCCACAAATGGCGGCTTACTTGGAGTATGTGCAGGAATTGAAGAGTTTCTTTGCCTCCTTTGAAGTGGTGCATGTGCCCAGAGAGCAGAATGCCCGAGCTGACTTGCTAGCTAAGCTCGCCAGTTCAGGCAAGGGGGGTAGACAGAGGACGGTGATTCAAGAAACTCTGAAGACGCCGAGAGCTTTTGTGGCAGATCACCTGGTTCTTCAGATAAGCAGGTCGACGGAAAGAGCGGCAAAAAGTCACAAGTCTTTGACGCAAGAAACATTGAGATCGCCGAGAATTAGAGCGTGTCGGGGAGAGAGGGTGAACATGACACAGGTCTGCGCTACCCATGAGCCAGACACCTGGATAACACAGTACAAGCGGTGCCTGGCAGATGGCCTTCTCCTGCTGGATCCGACAGAGGCTAGGAAGGTAAAGAAAAATTCTAGCAAGTACACATTGATTGATGGCGATCTGTACAGGTTTGGGTTCACTCACCCACTTCTGGAATGTGTGCATGGCGAGAAATGCACGAGAATCATGGCAGAGCTCCACGAAGGGATATGCGGAAGCCACGTCGGGGGTCGAGCTCTGGCCGCAAGGACTCTCCGTGCAGGATACTACTGGCCATCGATGAGAGAAGACTGCAAGAAGTACGCGCAGTGTTGCAAACAATGCCAACAGCACGCCGATTGGCACAAGGCGCCTCCCGAGGAGTTGAAGTCGATCTACAGCCCTTGGCCGTTTCATACTTGGGGAATCGACATCCTGGGACCCTTCCCGCTTGCGATCAGGCAGATGAAGTACTTGGTGGCGGCGATTGAGTATTTCACCAAGTGGATCGAAGCAGAACCAGTGGCCCAGATCACCGCACACAAGATCGAAGGTTTCGTGTGGAAGAACATTGTGTGCCGGTTTGGTGTGCCCAAGCACCTGGTGTCGGACAATGGGACTCAGTTTGCAAGCCACCTGTTGAAGAAGCTTTGCGAAGGGGTGGGAATCCAACAAGTGTTTGCATCCGTCGAGCACCCTCAGACAAATGGCCAAGTAGAGTCAGCTAATCGGGTGTTGCTGAGAGGTTTGAAGAGAAGGCTAGAGAAAGCCAAAGGAAGCTGGGCTGAGGAGGTACCTCGTATAGTATGGGCGTACCACACCACTGAGCAGTCAGGAACCCATGAGACCCCGTTCAGCTTGGTCTATGGGTGTGATGCAATGATTCCAGTAGAAATCCAGGAGAGCTCGCCGAGATTCCAGAACTTCGTAGAGGAAGACTCGAATGAGGAAAGGAGGTTGAACCTGGATCTACTGGATGAGGTCAGGGAAGAGGCGAGATTGAAGGCTGAAGCGGTGAAGAGAAGGATTGAACGAAGATATAACTCAAAGGTGATGCCGAGACAGTTTAGAGAAGGCGACCTGATGATGAGGAAAGCCCACTAGTACGAGATGGAAAATAAACTGTCGCCCAAGTGGACGGGACCGTTCAGAATAACCGAGGCGCTCGGGAACGGCGCCTACCGCTTAGAGACATTGGAGGGAGGGGCGATTCCTCGCACTTGGAACGCCACGCAGCTCAAGTTATATTACAGTTGAGAACTTTGTAAGTAAAGACAAACACAAAGTTACATTACAATGTCTCTATCAAACAGTTTGAAGGGGGCACTCTTTTTTCCCTAAGGAGGGTTTTTAACGAGGCCACCCAATAAAGAGAAGTTTTCAAAAGTTTAAGTTGTTTTTAGATTGCATGCTTGTTGTTTTCATAAAGTTTTGAAGAAAGACCTTGTCACTTATACGTGACTTAAGGCAAGTTAAAGATATATTGCATGCTTTCTAAAAGGTTTTAAGTCCTCATCGTCTTTCGGCGATCGGAGGCATCAGTTAAAGTTAAAGTCCTCATCGTCTTTCGGCGATCGGAGGCACCAGTTAAAGTTAAAGTCCTCATCGTCTTTCGGCGATCGGAGGCACCAGTTAAAAAACCTCAACGCCCTCGCGCGTTCTGAGGCGAGATAAAGACCTCCTCGCCGTCGAGCGAGTACAGGCGAGGAAGAGTGAAAAGTCCTCAGTGTTTCTGGGGGCGAGAAGATGTAACCCCTGGGGCAACGTAGAGGCACCAGTGAAAAGTCCTCAGTGTTTCTGGGGGGGAGGAGATGTAACCCCTGGGGCAATGTAGAGGCACGATTTAAAGACCTTCTCGCCTATGAGCGAGTTCAGGCGAGTTAAAAGACCTTCTCGCCTATGAGCGAGTTCAGGCAAGAGAAAATCCTTCTCGTCTCGAACGAGCTCAAGTATGGTGTAAAGGGTGGAAGAAGTTTGGAGGGTGGCTAAGGTAGGTTCGAAGAGAGCGCCTAGCCACCTGGTCTCTTGTTCTGAAGCTCAAGGAGGTAGAGAAGGATCCGAAAGGCGCCTCTACCCCCAGATAAAAGAACAGTGGCCAAGGTATGAAGCCAGAAAGAAGCTGATATCGCCAAGTGAGTCTTTGGCGATCAGGAAAAGTTCAAGCAGTGGCGAGAAAGTTAAAGACCCGTTTTTGATAAAGCAGATCGGGTGAAGCGATGTTTTAAGCCAGTAGTTGAGTTAAAGTTCGTTGCTTGAAGAGTAATTTTACGTTAAAGTTCATTGCATTAAGATTACAAGTTTTTAAAGTGGTTGTTATTTGAAGTTGAAGTGGTTCGAAGCAGTTAAGTATATGATCACGCTTACGAAATCGCTAAGTCATTTCTTTGGAGTAAATCGCACAAGGAAAGTTAAAGCAGACAAAGAAGTTATAAGAGGAAATACGCAGACTTTGTCATTAAAATAAGTATCAGTTCAAGAGCACATATACAGGAAAATATGAAGTTTATTGCAATTACATACAAAATACAAAGAGAAAGCATAAAGGTAGTGGATGGAAGAAATTGATCAGTCTTCAGCGGGAACCACCTTCCCATCCACCACCTCGTTGTTGAGGGACACCATGCTAAGATCCAGATCAGGGAACAAGCAGGCGAACTGTTCCCATGCGGCCTCGAATCCAGCAGCCAGAATTTGGGCAGAACTCAGATTAAGTTCTTCAATCTGTTTCTTGAGTTCTTCAGTTTGTTCCTTCAGCCCCTTGTTCTGCTGCTCCAGCTCTTCAGCTTGCTTCTTGAGTTTTTCGATGGTTTCTTGAGCTTGGAGAAGGTCTTCAGCAACCTTCTTGGATTCTGCCTGCACCTGGCCCAATTCAGCAGCGATCTTCCCCTTTTCTTTGTTGGCTTCGGCAAGCTCAGCCATGGCGTCGTCCCTCGCCTTCTCCACCTTTCCCAGGAAGACCTCCCGATCGGCTGACCTTTCTTCCAGTTTCTTCACCTTGGCGGCGTCAGTTTTTATTGAGGCCTCCAGGTCAGCCACTTTGACGTGATAAGGTACAATCTTGCTCTCCAGCTCAATCTTCTCTTGAGCCAGAAGCTGCACCTTATGGCGTAGATCGGTGGCCTCCTTGCGCGCCAACCGGAGCTCGGTGCTCATTTCGTCTTCTACTCGGGAGTGTTCAATCTCCGCGAGTGTCAGATTGAAGGATAACTTCTCCACCTCAACCCTCATAGTGCTATTCTTAGTTCGAAGGGTGAAGAGGTCATCCTGGAGCTTCCTGGTGGAGCTCTCCACAGCTCTAGAGATAATGGTGGGGAAGTCTTCTGCCATCATCTTCAGTTTAGCAGAGAAAGGCTCCCACATCCTCTTAACCTCAATAGAGAGACTTGCCTGTGGAGGCGCCGGGTGGGCCTGTTGTTGGCTCTCGCCGCCACCTTCTTTAGTTGGTTGCTCAGCAGGTGCTTCTTGGCGCGGTGGCGACGTCGGGGATTCAGTAATCAGAATTGGAGAGTTATGGGCAACCTCATCCCCGATTGGAGCAACGTCTGCGGCTGAGGCATTTGAAGGAGGACCCCCTCCAGCTGTTGCCCAAGGCGTGGAGGCGCTCGGGGGGTCCTCCATGAAGTTTGGCTCGGGGGCCTCAACCGCAGGTGGCGCAGACGCCAATGGAATTGCTTGGACTGGTGAGGCAGGAGCTGGCAGAGGAGGCAATGTTGGAGGTGGAGCAGGCGTGGATGGCGGTGTTGATGTTGGAAGAGGAGGTGGAGCAGGTGGTGAAGAAGGTGCCACCCTCTTCCTCTTCGTGACGAGGCCATCTTCAGTAGCCTCGTCGTCTTCCTCCTCCTCCTCGTGGACTACTTGGGGGGCTTTCCTCTTAGGTTTCCTGAGGACAAGCTTCTTGCGTTGGTTGGCGGGTTGGACATCGGGAGGAGTTGGGCCTTTGGGTGGCGATCGGCCCTGTGCGGCGGCGATCTCCACCACCGAGTTTGACACGGTTTGTGAACCCGACGCCAACCCATGGGTTCGGGCGAGCGCCCTCAGTTCAGCGAGCTTGCCCTGGCCCAACATATTATCTGCATAGAGCAAAAATGCATGGGTTAGCTCAGAGAGAAAATAAATGCATAAGGCAGTATGCAGCAAAGCAGATAAATGGTGCAGAAAAATAAAACCAAAGTCTTGCGCACAACGCGCAAGACGCCCAGAAATAATTAACAGAGGCAATGATAGAATAAAGGCTTAGACGTTCTAACCTATGTGGATTTCGAGTTGGTCCTCGAAGAATTCGAAGCAGATGAACGTGGTGGTGAGGAAGGTGATGTTGGCATCTGCCACGCTCTTCCAAAAGAAGCAAAGGTCTCTGTCCAAGGCACCCATGCTATCAGGACTTCTTGGCCTCCTGAAGCTACTCTTGGACTTTTTGTTCCCCTTGTTTACCCAGTACAAGGGGAAACCGTCGAGCAACGACGCGTCCTTCTCGTTGGGGCGCACCTGGACGAATTTGCCCTTCCAGTCTTTGTAGGATTGCTGGAAGATAGAGAGGATTGACCTCCCAGCAATCCCATTCAAGCTGACCCATAGGCGATCTCCTGGGTGCTTGGCTTCAAAAAGAAATAAGAAGACATCCACTGATGCTGGCTACCCCAGATGGTCGCACATGACCTGGAACGCCCGCACGAACGCCCAGCTGTTGGGATGGAGCTGGGCGGCGGCGATGTTGAGCTCGGTAAGAAGCTCCCTCTCAAAGCGAGTGAAGGGAAACCTGAGTTTCACCTTCTTGAACAAAGTTGTGTAAACGAAGCAGAAGGGTCCCCCGTTGTTCGCCTTGTCGTCGCCGCAAACTGGCAGGTCGTGGGGGCAAGGTAGCACCGCCATCTTCTCGTCGTGCTCCTTATGGAATGATTGGTGAGGCTCATCCCCCTTTGTCAACCGCAGAACTGCCCCAGCAGAATTTACGAAAGATGTTTCCCTCAACAAGGTCGAGTTGGCCCAGGGGTATAGTTTTTTGAAGTCTGGTGGGGGGACGGAGGCTCCTCCGGTGACAGGCGGAGTCGCCTGGGCCAGGTTGGGGCGGGAGGGTGCAGGCCTCTCAGCCTGAGAAGACGAAGGACCACGTGCTCGCGGTGGGTCATGTGCTTGTGAGGAGGGGTTTCGTGATGAAGGAGGAGGGTTTGGGGTGATCTTTGAGCGAGTCATTGCGGAAGCTGCAGAGGAAAAAGAAAAGGAAAAATGATCAGGGTTCGCAGAGGCTGACTCGATCATGGAAGAAGGGAGAAAAACGAACGAACGTAGGTTCGTTGTGACGTTGACGGAGCCCTAAGTTATGAGAAAGGAGAAATGGAAAAAACAACCCACAACGTATGCACCAGACAGTTAAAGGATGATGCGAATCGGTTAAAATGCAGGAAAAATCAGCAGAAGCAGGAAAGAAGTACCTTTTGATGATCGAAAGAGTGATGGAAGAAGTTGGTGATTCAGGAAGTTGAAGAACGTTGAGAGCTTTTTTGCAGAAGAGAGTTGGAGCGTCTGAGAATACGAAGAAAGTGATGGAACAGTGGAGCGAAAATGGGTTTAAGGGTTTTTCGAAATGGGTTTGGGAAGCGCAAACGTTAACTGAAGGTAACCGTTGATGAAGCCACGTGTCGAGCGATGGGTGAGGTGTTTGGTGGGGCGTCAGAGAAGCAGAAAGTACAACCGCTTGAAATTCTGCGCCAGTGCCACGTAGATCGGCATTGACGTGACTCTTTTAGTCTTTTCGCTGGACAAGTCTTCGCTTAAGACTGGGGGGCTTGTGTACCGCCTTGGTAGTCGGAAGTGATGACGTGGCATCAAGCTACAGTATCGGCGTGTTGACAAGACGCCAGGTTGGCAGAAGGGAAAGAAGCCGGGGGGCTCGTGAAGTCGCCAGTTATGAAGGTTGGCGTGCTCCGATCTCCAGCATACCAGAACCGGCGATCACCGGGTCAAAGATGAAGTCGCCAGATGTAAACTCAGTCGATCAAGGGATTGGAGATCGCCGGAGCGAGCACATCGCCGAAGATGAAGGTGGTGCAGATTATGAAGGCGGCCGGCGAGACCACAGGGAAGGTGTACGAAGGCACCCTAACTCGCCAATTCTAGTAGAGATCGCGCTCCCAAGTTAGCTATGCACTGGGCAGTACCATGCATAAGTAACTTAGCCAAAAGAGAGTCAGAAGCAACGCCCAAGTCAAGGAGGCTCCAGATGATGGCACGTGTACGACTGGATGCGAGCCACGTGTCCAGGTCTGTAACTGCCAGGAGAGAGAAAGTGACCAGGTATAAAAGGGTTTCCCAACGAACTTTCGAGGTACGCACGTTCAGATTGTACTCTTTACGCTTGCGAGTTCTTGAGCATACTGTGAGAGAGAACATTGCACGGTTCCTTGAGAGTTCTTGAGCGTTATTGCTCTTAGTATTTGGTGGTTCGGTCACTGACTTGGGCGTTGGAGTGCGATCGGCCGCAGAGGCGCCGCTCTGTTCTTTTGCAGGTTCTTGAGGTGGATCTTGGCGGAGGACGGAGGTTGAAGCGGTGCGCACGTCGATCCAAGTTTGACGAGGCAAGTTCCAACGTTCTGGTCAACAGGCAGGATCAAAATGAAATTTATGTAGTTGATTAAAATGTATAATATTAAAACAAATTATAAAAATTATTTGAAAAAGTTAAGAAATAATTGAAAAAAATAGAAAGATATTAATTGAGCAAAAAAAAAATATACTTATTTAACTTTTGCAAATGTTATATAAAATATAAAATATGTATTAAATTTGGGATATAAACTTGACATAAAGTAATTAACGTCAAATTTAATGGATTTATTTAAAAACAAAGAAGCAATTATTGTGATAAAATTTGATTGGTAACTTTAAGAAAATACGAGTCTCATAGTATTTGTAATGTATAAAGGAACAATTTATTTTGAAATTGAGATTTCCCTTTGATGTCCATTGTGGTTAAAAAAAATGACTTTTCAAAAATGAAACGTAAGGTCATTTTAAAGATTTATCCACAAAGTATATAATACAAACATAAAGAAAGTGTGAGTGAGTAATTTATTCTTAATTGTTAGATTACTACAATATCCAAAGTGTCCTAAACTTTACCACATGTTTTATAAATGCAAATTAAATATATAAGAGAATTATTCTTTAATTATTGAACCTCTTTTCCATTTTCTTATGGAAGAACATGTGACTAATCCAGGATATCGTGTAATAATTAAAACTTTTAATGTAAATAAAGTAATAGTAATAAAAAAAAGAGTATGTTAATATAGATCCACAATGCAATGAATAACAAATTCATAGATTTAGCTTCTTTTATTGTATGTAATTGATCCCCTAATAAGCGACAATCCTGATTGCATGAATGATAATTCTTTGACACGTAATGATTTTTCTAGGCTTAGTTCTTAAATATGCCATTATAGGGAATTTGAACTACTTTGCATATTCTTTTTTCCAAATTCCAAAAAGAAATAAAACTCCATATTTTTTATCTTAGGTAATTAATATTCACCTTGAGTGTGAATTCAATAAATAAGTACTTATAAATAATTCCATATACTTTTTCAAAGCATTTTTGTATCATACTTGCAATCAAGTTGTCTTTCCGAAGAAGAATCAATTTCTCCCTCAACAATAACAAAATATTGAATGTTGTTATAACATTGAATATTTTTCCAATCCAATGTTTAGTTTATTTTTGTATTATGAATTAAATTATTTTGTTTAAACATATATTTTAGTTTATTAAGATTTAATTAATTGTTCAAAATATTATGGAAATGGTGAATTAAATATCCACTAAATTTAGTTGATTTATTTATTTGGAAAGAATTTATAAAAATATAAATTTATGTGCAATATTTATTAATTATATTTGTAATGAAATTTTAATTTAAAAATTTAATCACAAAATCGTAAATTTGCGTCAGCCTAACCGACACAAATTGGGAGTCCTTATAATTTTGCGTTAGTCTTGGTCGACGTAAAATCTTTAATTAAAATTTCGTTCTCCTGCACCACTTTCCACCAAATTAAAAACCTAAATCTAAATTTCTCTCTTCTCTCACTTCACTCTCGAGCTCCTAAGCCTCGACGAGTCCTGCTCTAGTGCCTCCGCCTCCGTCTCTACCCCCCTGCGTTTGCTAGCCGTTCCTGCCCCTGCACTGCCTCCATCGCTGCAACCCCGTCGCTGGTCTTCTCTGCATTTTTCTCTTTGTTTTTTTTTATTGAAATTTAATGTTAAGTTTTTTTTTCTTCATTTCAATTTCTCCATTATTGTTGCGCCGCTGCACCCCCATGGACTTCCAACTTCAGCTCCAACTTTCATTTGCTCTTCCACTTAATTGACAGAAGGTAATTTTAAAATATCAAAATTTGTTTTTGAGGTTTTGATTCATTATTTGTTTTGTTGTTTATGATTTTATTTGAATGGTGAATGATTTATTTTATCTTGTTTATGATTTAACTGAATGGTGAATGACTTTTCTATCTTGGTTATTTTGTTTATGATTTTATCTAAATGGTGAGTAGTTTATTTTCTCCTTTTTGGGGGAAAGAAAATCCGGGGGAAATCATTATTAATTTTTTATTTTTTTTTCTAGCTTCCATTTTTGCGTGGAACAGACCCACGCAAGCTTCTTTTTTTAACATAGTTTGCGTCGGCCTAGTCATCGTGTATGTTTTTGTCTATAGCTCAAAGTCATTGTCTAAGCTTTAAAACTGATTGTTTCTCAATACTAGACTACGTCAACATCTATTTTCATACTCAAATCAATAATTTAAAACATATAACCTTCTCATTATTTATTATTATCAAAATATGGGGGGATTCTTATTTGTACAAATGGTACTTCGAACTTGGAACGATACTATTGACCAATTTCTTTTATTTTTATGGTGAATCATTCTAAAAAAACTACCGTGTCATGGCTTCTCTTGGCTATATATATGATTCATCCAGGAGAGAGATTGAGCTTCAAGAAATAGTGAATAGTCTTATCAATACACAAATGTATAACTCCCTTAGAATTTTAATTACACTTTTATTCATCATTGTAGGAATTGGGTTCAAGCTTTCTCCAGCTCCTTCTCATCATATGGGGATAGATACTCAGACAAATGAATCCTGTGTCAGGAACCATATTTGAACTGGTGACACGAGGATCTTAAGTCCTCTGCTCATCGATGCGTCTTGTGTTCCATTCATATTACTTTTCAATACAATTTCTTTAAAATTCATGATACAAGAATTTTTATGAAAGTCTTTCATTTACTTCTCTTCAATGGAAGTTTTATTTTCCCATAATGTATCCTAATTTTTGGAGTGTGTAATTATAAAAATATATTTATGACTTAACAATCTATCATCTTTTATTATTATAAATAATATCATTTTTGTGTAGGTAGATAAAGCAAACTAATTGTTCATTTAATTACTAATTTGTATTATGTTTTGAAACATATATGAGAAATATAAACCATTTGAGATAAGATTTTGTTTATTAAAGCTTTTTAAAAGATTAGAGTTTTCAGAAAGCAGTTTTATCAGAGTCATATAGATATATTTTAGTTCATAAAAATTTGATTATCATCAATAGTTAAATTTTCGTAGCAAACTTAAAATAATGTAAGATCATATAAAAAAACTTAAACTATTTTTAAGTCATGTGAAGAGATGACCATCTTGTTTAATTGCATCTAACTATGGTAATCGTCTGATAAAAGTAAGAAAGATAAAGATTATACATAGATCTTAGAGCTTAAGAGATAAAACATACATAAGCATTCGAACAACGTAAATATAGAGATTAGCATACAATCATCAAAGTATACTACAAAATGAAGTATTTTTCCCCTTTGTCAAATCAAAAGAGGAGGAGTGGCACATGCAATCATTGCAACGATGAATGATATTGGCGGTGGTGTAGGTGTTAGTGAAGTTGGAGGTTCAGGTTGTGTTTGAGAGCTTGAAGATTCTTCTATTTTTTGGGGTTGTGGTTGAGACAAAGGTTGGAGTTAAAGAAAGGGTGGGGTACCGGTTGAAAGGGCAGGATTGGTGTCTTTAGCACCGATATTTGAAGAACCATATGATCGGTTAAGAATGTGGCTAGGTTAGCCAACTTTTTCTGATTGGTGAATGTCATGGGCTTCTAACAAAGAATCCAAAATTCGTGAAGGGTGACATATGTTTGTCATATAATAAACATATTTTACGAGTATATTCTTGTATTAAGAAAATAATGATTGAATTGCAATTTTTATAATTAATTTTGTAACTTATGAGAAAAAGAATAACTAGTTGATAGTTTTGGTTGTAAACTTTATTTAGAGTTCATTATATTTTAGTTAAATCATATTAACTTCTATGTCTTTTTATTTCTAATTGTGGATGATTTTTTACAATGAACTTGGATGTTAAGGAAGGTGTATTTAAACTGTTATTGACCTCGACTCCTTAGCGATGTTGGACTATATATCGGTGGGTGTAGGGACTATATTATGCTAAATGGACTCTATTATACTGAAATTAAAAACAAAGGAACTAGCTGATGCTCAGATCCCATGGCTTGGGCTTTACTTCTGGTGATCCTCTAGGAATGATGGGCTCTGAAGCATTGGCTAGTGGTGGATCCTGACCTAGCCCGAGATCATGTTTCATGCTCTAGGTCATCCTTCTAGAGGGTTGGGCTTGTTCAGGGGATGCTCTATCTCTCAGGTCTTCACTAAACAACATGTACACAACAAAAATTAGCTTATTATCCTTAGGGCAGGAGGTTGCTCTGAAGATTTTCTCCAACTCCTTGATCCATTGATCTGCTTGGTCACTTGTGGCAATCCCACTAAACTTAGGTGGTTTGTGCTTTATGAACTCATTCAATCCCATATGCTATTGAGGTTGATTGACATAGGGAGTAGCTGAAGCAGATGTAGCAGTCACCCACTAATGCATAAATGCTTTGTGATTTTGAGTCATTGTCATGTTCAATAGCCCTGACAATCTGGTTCATCTCAGAAGAAGGTTGGGAGGGGGTAGGAGGTCTAAGAGCCATTTTATAAAACACAAAGGAAAGATTTAGGATAAATCTCTAGAATTTTTAAAATAACTATATAGTTTTACTAACTACTCAACTAAAACACACACAAATAACCCCATACCCTTTAGGTTTCCTAAGGCTCAACTTGTTATGATACCAAAATGTATCATCCTAAAAATATCACAACTAAAAACTATAACATGCATGCAATCACTACAAAAAAATAATGTATGAATATGATGGTTATTAATAACCTCATGTGAGTTGATTTTAGAGTTACACATTTTATGGTGACACTTTGTTTATGATTTTGAATTTTAGCAATTATGGGGTGAGACCCAAAGAAGATTCTCATTGGACACGAACTTAACCAAGTAGTTAAGTAAGTGTGAAGGTTCACTTCTAGAGGGAAAAAGGAAAAAAACACAATATATGGTGATTATGATGATGATTACAAAATTGAAAGAGCATAAAATGAAGTGAGAAATGAAGAAGATGACCAAATTGGAAAAGATGAAAGGAATGAAAGCTTATGGAAGGTGGATCACACCACTTGGAAGGGTGTGAACTTCCAAGATGAGTGGTGAAGGTCGCCACTTGAAGAGCACTACACTCACAAGATAAGACCCAAGGAAGAGAGCATTCAAGACTCACTCAACACTCTGACAAAGTTTCTTTTCTATTTAAAATTCAATGTGTAAATACATGAGGCAAGACACCCTATTTATAGGAATGGGTGCCTTGGTAGGCAAGATGGGGGGAGGGGTATATTAGTTCATAAGAGAGGTGGCCTAGGGGTTTGACCTAGGTCAATGACGCCCCTTTGTCCTAGATTCTAGAAGGTAGGGCTACATTCTAACCCTAATGGACGAGGCACAAGCTAAAATGATAAGCACACCTTCCCTTTTATGTTAAAAGCACATACTCTAGCCTATTTTGCTATTTGGACCCCTAAAGTGAGCCCAAATTATTTACAACATGTTTTTATTTTTAAGAAGAGCAGAAGAAAGAATAATTGATGTTCTGGTCTATGCCCAATTCTTCTTCTGGTGAGGTCCATCTAATATTTGGTGGAGCCTTAACTTGATTGTTGAGATGACTGCTCACAGTGTAAATTGTCTCTTGAGTCTTTGGTCATTTGCTTGGCTACTTGGATTGTATCATGCCCCCCAAGTTGGAGAGATTTCGACCTCGAATTTAGAAATCCTGCAAATAAAATATTCAGTTTGTTCACGTATAAGATATTGTTAGGTATGATATGTGAAATAAACTTATGTTCCGTAAGCTTTGGGAGTTCAAAAGGGGAATTTCTAGACACAAGCCATGTTTGGAAAGAATATTTGGGAACGAAAGAACTTGTTGATGAAAATCCTCTTAGAAGGTGAGAACCTTTAGGAGGTATTTGAGTTTCATCCCATAACTTCTTTGTCCAAGATGTCAAGTATTTATATTTATTAGGTAATGAAAAAGACAAGGAGGAAGAACACCTTGGAGGTGCAGTTTGCAGTCCGGCACGGGTCAACATGATTGTTTTTGCAGTGTAAGTTGATATATTGTGACCCAATTTATCTTTTCTTTCTTTATCTTTTTCATTTTCTCTTTTGTTTTTCATTTTTATTTGGTCCTCATGAACCTCTTTTGGAGAGAGGTTTTAACATGATCTTGTGCCCTTGGAAGTTGAAAGAAATTTTGTTGGTATGGCGATCATGTAAAATCTTTCTATCATATTGCCAAGGCCTTCCCAAAAGCAAATGTGTGGCTTCCATTGGCACAACATCACATAAAACTTCATCTTTATGTTTTTCAATAACAAATGTTACGAGGACTTGTTTATTAACCATGATTTCACCTTTGACACTAAGCCATTGGAGCTTGTAGGGCTTTCCATGAGAGATGATGGGTAACCCAAGTTTTTCCACCACTCTTTTACGCCACATAGGTGCAACTACCCCCATCTACAATTAAGGAACATAATTTGTCATTAATAAGGCACCTTGTATGAAAAATATTTTTCCTTTGACTTTCATCAAAAGGTTTTTGAACTTGTCTAAGCATGCGCCTTATTACTAACAAATCTCCTTCACAAGGTAACTCATATGAATCCTCACTTTGGCTTCTTGAAGAGGTAGGGAACCTAAACCTTGAGGCTTGGGAACTATGGTCACTCACAACAACCCCCCCTTTTTACCATCATACTTCTTTTGGATGGAAAATTTGCAACTATGTGCCCAAAACCTAGACATTTAAAACATTTTTGGTTTGAGCTTTTGGTGGGTGACTTAGGGGTAGAGTTAGAGGGTTTAGAAACTCTATGGTTAGAAGTGGTTTCTTTTGAAAAATCGGAAGGAAAAGTTTTTGAACAAATTTTGTTTTTATCCTTCCATGAAGTTTTGTAGAAGTCACCATTATGAGTATTTTTTAAATTGGTTTTCTTCAAAAGTTGTGATTCTACCTTGATGGCTAGGTGAACCAATTTTTCCAATGAGGAGTACTCATATAATTCTACAATATCTTGAACTTCTCTCCTTAAACCACCCACAAACCTAGCTATCTTTGACTCTTCACTATCATGTATATCAAATTTGGTCAAAGTAGTTTCTAAGTCTTTGTAATACTCATATACACTCCTAGATCCTTGTTGAAGCCTTTGGAGCTTCAACAAGAGTTTCTTCCTTTAATGAGGAAGAACAAACCGCGCATGCATGCATTCCTTTAAATCATACCAAGAGACCATGGTTGGCCTCTTTTTCAAACCAATGTCCATTACAGTTTGATGTCACCACTGCATGGCATAATCTAAAAATTCTAGGGAAGCTAACTTAACTTTTTGGTCCTCTTGGACCTTGTACACATTGAAAATTTGTTCTACTTTATCTTCTCATCCTAGATACATATTGGGATCACTTTTCCCTCTAAAACTAGGCAGTTTAATAAAAGGGAAAGAAGTCTTTGATGGTGGGTGTTGGTGGCGCCTTTCTTCAAATGATGCACTCTCAATCTTGGTCTTCTTCTTGGCTCCCATAGTGTGTATAGCTTCTAAAGGCTCTCCTTTGGTCCCATCTCCTTCCTCTAGGTTGTCTCTCTTGAGCCGCTTCTAGTCTTTGCAACCTCTCCACTAATTGCCGCATCTCCTCTTTCTTTTGGACCAATGTCCTCTTGGTTTTCGCAAGCTCTCCCAAAAGAAAAGCCTTTTGGGGAGATTGTGGCTTTGAAGATTCTTCTGAAGACAAATGAGCCATAATTTTGCACCAAAGAAAACAACCAATTAGTGAAAAAGATTAACAACTTAATCTTCTCCTCAATTGTATCACTCGGTTGTGTAGAAAGAAGGAAAAAAAAGAAAGCACTCAAGAAAGACTTTCTCTCTAATCACAAGAGTCTACACTTGGGTAGCAAGCACTTGAAGTGAAAGATGACAAAAACTCTTCACTTGCTCACCAAAGACTCCCACACAAAATTTAAGAAAGTTTAAAGGACAAGCAATAAAAGCTTAAAATCAAGAAGGCTAACCAAATTGAAAATAAGATAATGACAAAACTTTGACAAGACAAACAAGAAAATCACTTAAAAAAATACTCAAAGAAACTTACTTAAACTTTAATTATGAAGGTTAAAAAGATTTTTAGAAATTGTGAAAGCAATAAGGATTAAATTCCACAAGTATGAACACAATTTGCCATATACTTAGAAACCTCTTTAATAATTTTCAAAGTGAAAGTTGAAATGTGAATGTTTCTCAAAACTCTTTTGTCTTTGTTTTTATGGATTCAAAAGTTCCATATCCTTGTTTTTGCATGCATATAATTTTTCTTTTGTCATTCCACTTTTCACTTTTCAGTAAAGATGTTAAGTTTGGATTCAAATCATATGAACAATTGCATTTTATGTTTAGAATTAAATCAACCACTACTCAAACAACTTCCAACTTGTTTTTAATTCTTCACAATTAAAATCAAGATAAGTAGAAAGGAATTAAGACTCATAGAACACTAAGAACATAACACTCGAGCAAAATAGGTAGGAAACAAAAATTGACACAAAAATAAAATTCATAAGCGAAATTTAAAGTGCTTAATGAATAAATATTGCGGAAATGTAAATGACAAGAATTAAAGTTGAAATTGAAATTGCTTGATCATAAAAGCAAGAATTTAAATGTGCTAGAAAATAAAGGGCCGAAATCAACTCAAAGCAAATAAACACAAAATAATCATGCTCTGAATACGACATGATGTGAGTTTATTTTAGAGTTGCACATTTTATTGTGACACTTTGTTTATGATTTTGGATTTTAGCAATTATGGGGTGAGAGACCCAAAGAAGATCCCCGCTGGACACTAACTTAACCAAGTGGTTAAGTAAATGTGAAGGTTCACTTTTAGAGGGCACAAAGAAAAACACAATATATGGTGATTATGATGATGATTGCGGAATTGAAGGAGCATAAAATGAAGCAAGAAATGAAGAAGATGACCAAATTGGAAAAAGATAAAAACAAAGAACATAAAGAGGAAGATAAATGGTGTAATGAAAAGGAATGAAAAGATGAAAGGAAGGAAAGCTTTATGGAAGGTGGATCACGCCACTTGGAAGGGTGGGAGCTTCCAAGATGAGTGGTGAAGGCCACCACTTGAAGAGCATTACACTCACAAGATAAGACCCAAGGATGAGAGCACTCAAGACTAACTCAACGCTCTTACAGAGTTTCTTTTCTATTCAAAATTCAATGTGTAAATTCATGAGGCAAGACACCCAATTTATAGGAATGGCTGCCTTGGTGAGCAAGATGGGGGGGAGGGGTAGATTAGTCCATGAGAGGGACGACCTAGGGGTTTGACCTAGGTCAATGCCTCCCCTTAGTCTTAGCTTCTAGAAGGTAGGGCTACATTCTAACCCTAATTGACTAGGCACAAGCTAAAATGATAAGTGCACCCTCCATTTTATGCTAAAAGAACCTACTCTAGCCTATTTAGCTATTTGGACCCCTAAAGTGAGTCCAAATTATTTGCAACATGTTTTTATTTTTAAGAAGACCAAAAGAAAGAATAATTGATGTTCTTGATTTTAATTATGCACCTTATCTGCATTATGCACCCAACCTTCCTTCATCTACATTCTACACCTAACCTCCAATTTCTCTATAATATCATGTATTCAAATTCAATTCAAAATCTTTAGGACCACTAATAATAATTAATAAATCAAACAAACAAAACAAAAGAAATGAATTAACTATTTCCCTTTTTCTCCTCTTTTATTGAATGAAAATAATGCAATTTAGATACTTAAAAGTGTTTAGTTTCTAAAGTTGTTGTTGATAATTATAATTGTACACCTTATTCACTTCAATCCTCTCTTGAATCCAAATGAAATTATATCTAATGTCAATGTTTTTGGTTCATTCATGTTGAATACGTTCATTAGCTAAACAATTTGTTAAAATAACGCAAAATGTAACCATCTTTTGCTATTAAAACCTAAGGTCCTTCATCATAATATTCAAATCAAATATCCTCCTTAGTTGTTTTTTCCAATGTCACATACTTCACTTTAGTGGTCCGATACTAAAATCTGGATATAGTTTATTTAAAAATGCATGCAATCTATGTTAAGTATCACCATTACAATATTCATATTTGATTCAAAGAGTTTTATGTTTAAAAAACAATTTTACAGTTCTAAAACATTTTTACAGTTTTACATATTTTGTATGCTTTTTTTCTTCTTTGATTGAAGTAAATATACAATCCAAGTAGCCAAGAGGATGACTGAGGACTCAAGAGACAATTCACAATGTGGTCAGTCATCTCAGCAATCAAGACAAGGCCCCACCAAATATCAGACGGACCTCAACAAAAGTAGAACTGAACATAGACCAGAACATCAAATGTTCTTTCTTCTGGTCTTCTTAAAAGACAAAATCATGTTTGTAAATAAATTGGGCTCACTTTGAGGGTCCAAATAGAAAAAATAGACTACAGTAGATTCACATAGCATAACAGGGAGTGTACTTCGCGAAATGGACTTGTACCAAGCCCACTTTTTTCAACACAAGGCACCTAGAATTATGGTTTTTAACCTACCTTCTAGAAGATGGGCCCAAAGGGGCGATATTGACTTAGTCAACAACCTATGGCCGCCCCTCTCCCATTGTCCATTTAACCCTTCCCCATCTTGCTCACCAAGGCACCCATTCCTATAAATAGGGTGTCTTGCCTCATGTATTCACGTTGAATTTGAATAGTAAATAAACTCTGCAGGAGTGACTTTGTGAGACTTATGAGCTCCACGTTGGGTCTTATCTTGGGTGGGTAATATCTCAAGTGGCGGCTCTAGTTATCTGGATCTTATCTTGGGTGGGTATTATCTCAAGTGGCAGCTCTTGCATTACTCATCTTGGAGTCCCTCTGCTCCAAATGGCGTGACTTCCTTTCTTCCCATAAGCTCCCTTCATCCCTTCCTCTTTTACTCTTTATTTTGCGTCATCCTCCATTCCATATACACCTTCTTCTACTCTTTAATTTGTTCTTTACTTTGTTCCTCTTCTTTATTGTTCATTGTCTATAATTTCGCTACATCATTTGTCACCTTATAATTGTCTTTTCTCTTTTCCTTCTAAAGTGAACATTCACACTTACTTAACCACTTGGTTAAGTTCATGTCCAGTGAAAATCTTCTTAGGGTTCTCACCATAATTGCTAAATCAAAAATCATAAACAAAGAGCAACCAATAAAATGTGCAATACTAAAATCAACTCACATCAAGTAATCTAATGATCATGTTTATCTTTAGTGTGTCTAATGGAAATTTTCTAGCTTGACAATTATCTAGCAGCTGATTCAATTTTGAAAACCATCACTCCAAGTAAGTTTGCTTTTTATTTAACTATTTATTACTTACTTGTTTGAATAAACTATTTTTTTAGTTAAGTATTTCTTTTAGTTAACTCTTTTTCATTTAGAAAAGTTAACTTTAGTTACCAAACATGTAGTTACTTATTTTAGTTAACTATGTTTTATTTAACAAAGTTAACTTTAGTTTGATATATGTACACATTACTAGATAAATAATATTTTATTTTTTTTGTTTAGTCGTAGTCATGCCAATTGATAAATCGTGAATTTGTAAACCATGAAACACCATTGAGTCATAAGCTTCACAAGTTCCACAACCACTGACTTCTGATTCTGCAGCACTACATACCTGTGTATCTGAAAATTCTAAATCTTCTCAACCTACACAACCACATACCACTGAATCTGTACTTCCAGCAACTTTTGAATTTGCACCAACACAACCAACTTCAAAGTCTGAATTTGAAAGAGTACTACCAAGAAAATCAAGGTTGTCAAACCACTATTGGTTTGTTAATGCTACAAGTAAAATCTTTTATTTTTTCTTTATATGTAATAAGCTTCATTGCACATGAAAAAATGTATTTGATTTTATAGATGGGGAAGGAGTTAGTCAAAAACTAAAGGTGAAAGTTAGGGATGCTCATAACTTGCCTAACAGATTACGTGTGGTGGTGAACTGTGATGATAAATTTCAACCAATCGGATAAGCATATGGTCTACTTGCTGAAGTTTGTGGACAACTAGTAGCAAATCATGTATTGTTTCCTATTAGTTTTGAAAGGTGATCAACTTTGCCAAATACTTACAAGGATACAGTGTGGGAGAGTGCACTAACAGTAATAGAACTTACATTGAAATAAATTCAGTCTTATTTAATTTATTCAATACATTTGGACTAACTTATTTTCTTTTTTTAATTCTCAATTTTGTTTCAAGGTAAATGAAGATTTTTCTAAAAGAGATGTTATGTTTAAAATTGGGAAACTGTGGAGGGAATACAAATGCAAGCTTTGGAATGAATTTTATGACCCACTTATCAGCAAAAGTGACCTCGTCAAGAATGTTCCAGCTGGAGTAAACATGAAACAATGGGTTGTTTTTGTTTATTATCGTTTGAGGCCTTCTACAGTGGCAAACTCTGTTGTTTTTACTGTTAATAAGCTTACTTTAAGTTTACACAGAACTGATTTCATTTTCACTTTGTAGAACATGTGTAATAGAAATAAAGATATAAGGAATAAACAAATTATTATGCACACTGGTGGTGTTATGTCTTTGTTAAGAAGAAAAGATAATTTGGTATTTTTTTTTACTTATATTATACTCTTTGTTTTAATATATTTTAATTTATGACTTTTGATCCTGCCTGTTGACCAGAACGTTGGAACTTGCCTCGTCAAACTTGGATCGACGTGCGCACCGCTTCAACCTCCGTCCTTCGTCACGATCCACCTCAAGAACCTGCAAAAGAACAGAGCGGCGCCGCTGCGGCCGATCGCACTCCAACGCCCAAGTCAGTAACCGAACCACCAAATACTAAGAGCAATAACACTCAAGAACTCTCAAGGAGCCGTGCAATGTTCTCTCTCACAGTATGCTCTAGAACTCGCAAGCGTAAAGAAGACAATCTGAACGTGCGTACCTCAAAAGTTCGTTGGGAAAGCCTTTTATACCTGGTCACTTTCTCTCTCCTGGCAGTTATGCAGCTGGACACGTGGCTCACATCCAGTCGTACACGTTCCATCATCTGGAGCCTCCTTGACTTGGGCGCTGCTTCTGACTCTCTTTTGGCTAAGTTACTTATGCATGGTACTGCCCAGTGCATAGCTAACTTGGGAGCGCGATCTCTACTAGAATTGGCGAGTTAGGGTGCCATCGTACACCTTCCTTGTGGTCTCGCCGGCCGCCTTCATAATCTGCACCACCTTCATCTTCGGCGATGTGCTTGCTCTGGCGATCTCCAATCCCTTGGTCGCCTGAGTTTACATCTGGCGACTTCATCTTTAACCCGGTGACCGCCGGTTCTGGTACGCTGGAGGTCGGAGCACGCCAACTACATAACTGGCGACTACACGAGCCCCCCGACTTCCTTTCCTTCTGCCAATCTGGCGTCTTGTCAACACGCCTATACTGTAGCTTGATGCCACGTCATCACTTCCGACTACCAGGGCGGTACACAAGCCCCCCAGTCTTGAGCGAAGACTTGTCCAGCGAAAAGACTGAAAGAGTCACGTCAATACCGATCTACGTGGCACTGGCGCAGAATTTCAAGCGGTTGTACTTTCTGCTTCTCTGACGCTCTACCAAACACCTCACCCATCGCTCGACACGTGGCTTCATCAACGGTTACCTTCAGTTAACGTTTGCGCTTCCCAAACCCATTTCGCTCCACTGTTCCATCACTTTCTTCGTATTCTCAAACGCTCCAACTCTCTTCTGCAAAAAAGCTCTCAACGTTCTTCAACTTCCTAAATCACCAACTTCCTTCATCACTCTTCCGATCACAAAAAGGTACTTCCTTTCCTTCTTCTGCTGGTTTTTCCTGCATTTTAACCGATTCGCATCATCCTTTAACTGTCTGGTGCATACGTTGTGGGTTGTTTTTTCCATTTCTCCTTTCTCGTAACTTAGGGCTTCGTCAACGTCACAACGAACTTACGTTCGTTCGTTTTTCACCCTTCTTCCATGATCGAGTCAGCCTATGCGAACCCTGATCATTTTTCCTTTTCTTTTTCCTCTGCAACTTCCGCAATGACTCGCTCAAAGATCACCCCAAACCCTCCTCCTTCATCACGAAACCCCTCCTCACAAGCACATGACCCACCGCGAGCACGTGGTGCTTCGTCTTCTCAGGCTGAGAGGCCTGCACCCTCCCGCCCCAACTTGGCTCAGGCCACTCCACCCGTTGCCAGAGGAGCCTCTGTTCCCTCCCCAGACTTCAAAAAACTGTACCCCTGGGCCACCTCGACTTTGTTGAGGGAAACGTCTTCTGTAAATTCTGCTGGGGCAGTTCTGCGACTAAAGAAAGGGGACGAGCCTCACCAATCATTCCATAAGGAGCACGACGAACAGATGACGGTGCTACCTTGCCCCCCCGACCTGCCAGTTTGCGCCGACGACAGGGGGAACAACGGTGGACCCTTCTGCTTCGTTTACACAACTCTGTTCAAGAAGGTGAAACTTAGGTTTCCCTTCACTCGCTTTGAGAGGGAGCTTCTTACCGAGCTCAACATCGCCGCCGCCCAGCTCCATCCCAACAGCTGGGCGTTCGTGCGGGCGTTCCAGGTCATGTGCGACCATCTGGGGTTGCCAGCATCAGTGGATGTTTTCTTATTTCTCTTTGAAGCCAAGCACCCAGGAGATCGCCTATGGGTAAGCTTGAACGGGATTGCTGGGAGGTCAATCCTCTCTATCTTCCAGCAATCCTACAAAGACTGGAAGGGCAAGTTTGTCCAGGTGCGCCCCAACGACAAGGACGCTTCGTTGCTCGACGGTTTCCCCTTGTATTGGGTAAACAAGGCGAACAAAGAGTCCAAGAGTAGCTTCAGGAGGCCAAGAAGTCCTGATAGCATGGGTGTCTTGGACAGAGACCTCTGCTTCTTCTGGAAGAGCGTGGCAGATGCCAACATCACCTTCCTCACCACCACGCTCATATGCTTCGAGTTCTTCGAGGACCAACTCGAAATTCGCATAGGTTAGAACGTCTAAGTCTTTATTCTAACATTACCTCTGTTAACTATTTCTGGGCGTCTTGCGCGTTGTGCGCAAGACTTTGGTTTTATTTTTCTGCACCATTTATCTGCTTTGCTGCATACTGCCTTATGCATTTATTTTCTCTCTGAGCTAACCCATGCATTTTTGCTCTATGCAGATAATATGTTGGGCCAGGGCAAGCTCGCTGAACTGAGGGCGCTCGCCCGAACCCACGGGTTGGCATCGGGTTCACAAACCGTGCCAAACTCGGTGGTGGAGATCGCCGCCGCACAGGGCCGATCGCCACCCAAAGGCCCTACTCCTCCCGATGTCCAACCCGCCAACCAACGCAAAAAGCTTGTCCTCAGGAAACCCAAGAGGAAAGCCCCCCAAGTAGTCCATGAGGAGGAAGAGGAAGACGACGAGGCAACTGAAGACGGCCTCGTCACGAAGAGGAAGAGGGTGGCACCTTCTTCTCCATCTGCTCCACC
This sequence comes from Phaseolus vulgaris, assembly GCF_000499845.2. NCBI lineage: Eukaryota > Viridiplantae > Streptophyta > Magnoliopsida > Fabales > Fabaceae > Phaseolus > Phaseolus vulgaris. The sequence goes on from NC_023758.2 coordinate 32,889,079, forward strand.
CCCTCTTCCAAGATCAACACCACCATCTACACCTGCTCCGCCCCCAACATTGCCACCCCCACCAGCTCCTGCCTCACCAGTCCAAGCAATTCCATTGGCGTCTGCGCCACCTGTGGTTGAGGCCCCCGAGCCAAACTTCATGGAGGACCCCCGAGCGCCTCCACGCCGTATGTATCAGCTGGAGGGGGTCCTCCTTCAAATGCCTCAACCGCAAACGTTGCTCCAATCGGGGATGAGGTTGCCCACAACTCTCCGATTCTGATTACTGAATCCCCGACGTCGCCACCACGCCAAGAAGCACCTGCTGAGCAACCAACTAAAAAGGTGGCGGCGAGAGCCAACAACAAGCCCACCCGGTGCCTCCACAAGCAAACCTCTCTCTCGAGGTCACGAGGATGTGGGAGCCTTTCTCGGCTAAACTGAAGATGATGGCAGAGGACTTCCCCACCATTATCTCTAGAGCTGTGCACCAGGAAGCTCCAGGACGACCTCTACGCCCTTCGAACTGAGAACAGCACTATAAGGATTGAGGCGGAGAAGTTGTCCTGCAATCTGACACTCGCGGAGATTGAACATTCCCGAGTAGAAGATGCAATGAGCACCGAGCTCCGGATGGTGCGCAAGGAGGCCACCGATCTCCGCCATAAGGTACAGCTCTTGGCTCAAGAGAAGATCGAGCTAGAGAGCAAGCTGGTGCCTTATCGCGTGAAAGTGGCTGACCTGGAGGCCTTGATTAAAGCTGATGCCGCCAAGGTGAAGAAACTGGAGCAAAGGTCAGCCGATCGGGAGGTCTTCCTGGGGGCGGTGGAAAAAGAAAGGGACGACACCATGGCGAAGCTTGTTGAAGCCAACACAGAGAAGGGGAAAATCGCTGCTAAATTGGGCCAGGTGCAGGCAGAATCCAAGAAGGTTGCTGAAGACCTTCTTCAAGCTCAAGAAACCATCGAAAAACTCAAGAAGCAAGCTGAAGAGCTGGAGCAGCAGAACAAGGGGCTGAAGGAACAAACTGAAGAACTCAAGAAACAGATTGAAGAACTTAATCTGAGTTCTGCCCAAATTCTGGCTGCTGGATTCGAGGCCGCACGGGAACAGTTCGCCTGCTTGTTCCCCGATCTAGATCTCAGCATGGTGTCCCTCAACAACGAGGTGGTGGATGGGAAAGTTGTTCCCGCTGAAGACTAATTGATTTCCCCTCATCCACTACCTTTATGCTTTTTCTTTGCATATAATGTAATAAACTTTATATTTTTTTGTATATGTGCCCCGAACTGATATTTACTTAATGACAAGACCTTTGCATTTCTTCTTGTAACTTCTTTGTCTGCTTTAACTTTCCTTGTGCGATTTACTTCAAAGAAATGACTTAGTAATTTCGTAAGCGCAATCGTGTACTTAACTGCTTCGAACCACCGATCTTTGGACAATAACGCTTTAACAACTTGTAATCTCAAGGCCATGAACCTCAACGTAAAATCACTCTTCAAGCAACGAACTTTAACTCAACTACTGGCTTAAAACATCACTTCACCCGATCTGCTTCATCAAAAACGGGTATTTAACTTTCTCGCCACTGCTTGAACTTTTCCTGGTCGCCAAAGACTCACTTGGCGATATCAGCTTCTTTCTGGCTTCATACCTTGGCCATTGTTCTTTTATCTGGGGGTAGAGGCGCCTTTCGGATCCTTCTCTACCTCCTTGAGCTTCAGAACAAGAGACCAGGTGGCTAGGCGCTCTCTTCGAACCTACCTTAGCCACCCTCCAAACTTCTTCCACCCTCTACACCATACCTGAACTCGTTCGAGACGAGAAGGATTTTATCTTGCCTGAACTCGCTCATCGACGAGAAGGTCTTTAACTCGCCTGAACTCGCTCATAGGCGAGAAGGTCTTTTAACTCGCCTGAACTCGCTCATAGGCGAGAAGGTCTTTAAATCGTGCCTCTACATTGCCCCAAGGGTTACATCTCCTCCCCCCCAGAAACACTGAGGACTTTCGCTGGTGCCTCTACATTGCCCCAGGGGTTACATCTTCTCGCCCCCAAAAACACTGAGGACTTTTCACTGGTGCCTCTACATTGCCCCAGGGGTTACATCTTCTCGCCCCCAGAAACACTGAGGACTTTTCACTCTCCCTCGCCTGCACTCGCTCGACGGCGAGGAGGTCTTTATCTCGCCTCAGAACGCGCGAGGGCGTTGAGGTCTTTTAACTCGTGCCTCCGATCGCCGAAAGACGATGAGGACTTTAACTTTAACTGATGCCTCCAATCGCCGAAAGACGATGAGGACTTAAAACTTTATAGAAAGCATGCAATATATCTTTAACTCGCCTTAAGTCACATATAAGTGACAAGATCTTTCTTCGAAACTTTCTGAAAACAACAGGCATGCAATCTGAAACAACTTAAACTTTTGAAAACTCTTCTTTATTGGGTGGCCTCATTAAAAACCCTCCTTAGGGAAAAAAGAGTGCCCCCTTCAAACTGTTTTAACAGAGACATTGTAATATAACTTCGTGTTTGTCTTTACTTACAAAGCTCTTAACTGTAATATAACTTGAGGTGCGTGGCGATCCAAGTGCGAGGAATCGCCCCTCCTTCCAATGTCTCTAAGCGGTAGGCGCCGTTCCCGAGCGCCTCGGTTATTCTGAACGGTCCCGTCCACTTGGGCGACAGTTTATTCTCCATCTCGTACTGGTGGGCTTTCCTCATCACCAAGTCGCCTTCTCTAAACTGTCTCGGCATCACCTTTGAGTTATATCTTCGTTCAATCCTTCTCTTCACCGCTTCAGCCTTCAATCTCGCCTCTTCCCTGACCTCATCCAGTAGATCCAGGTTCAACCTTCTTTCCTCATTCGAGTCTTCCTCTACGAAGTTCTGGAATCTCGGCGAGCTCTCCTGGATTTCTACTGGAATCATTGCATCACACCCATAGACCAAGCTGAACGGGGTCTCATGGGTTCCTGACTGCTCGGTGGTGTGGTACGCCCAGACAATACAGGGTACCTCCTCAGCCCAGCTTCCTTTGGCTTTCTCTAGCCTTCTCTTCAAACCTCTCAGCAACACCCGATTAGCTGACTCTACTTGGCCATTTGTCTGAGGGTGCTCGACGGATGCAAACACTTGTTGAATTCCCACCCCTTCGCACAGCTTCTTCAACAGGTGGCTCGCAAACTGAGTCCCATTGTCCGACACCAGGCGCTTGGGCACACCAAACCGGCACACAATGTTCTTCCACACGAAACCTTCGATCTTGTGTGCGGTGATCTGGGCCACTGGTTCTACTTCAATCCACTTGGTGAAATACTCAATCGCCACCACCAAGTACTTCATCTGCCTGATCGCCAGCGGGAATGGTCCCAGGATGTCGATTCCCCAAGTACGAAACGGCCAAGGGCTGTAAATCGACTTCAACTCCTCGGGAGGCGCCTTGTGCCAATCGGCGTGCTGTTGGCATTGTTTGCAACACTGCGCGTACTTCTTGCAGTCTTCTCTCATCGATGGCCAGTAGTACCCTGCACGGAGAGTCCTTGCGGCCAGAGCTCGACCCCCGACGTGGCTTCCGCATATCCCTTCGTGGAGCTCTGCCATGATTCTCGTGCACTTCTCGCCATGCACACATTCCAGGAGTGGGTGAGTGAACCCAAACCTGTACAACTCGCCATCAATCAATGTGAACTTGCTAGAATTCTTCTTTATATTCCTAGCCTCTGTCGGATCCAGCGGGAGAAGGCCATCTGCCAGGCACCGCTTGTACTGTGTTATCCAGGTGTCTGGCTCATGGGTAGCACAGACCTGCGTCATGTTTACCTTCTCTCCTCGACATGCTCTAATTCTCGGCGATCTCAATGTTTCTTGCGTTAAAGACTTGTGACTTCTTGCCGCTTTTTCCGTCGACCTGCTTATCTGAAAAACCAGGTGATCTGTCACAAATGCTCTCGGCGTCTTCAGAGTTTCTTGAATCACCGTCCTCTGTCTACCCCCCTTGCCTGAACTGGCGAGCTTAGCTAGCAAGTCAGCTCGGGCGTTCTGCTCTCTGGGCACATGCACCACTTCAAAGGAGGCAAAGGAACTCTTCAATTCCCGCACATACTCCAGGTAAGCCGCCATTTGTGGATCTTTAGCCTGGAACTCGCCTGTTACTTGCCCTGTGACTAGCAGCGAGTCACTCTTAGCCATCAAAACCCTCGCTCCCATCTCCTTTGCCAGCAAAATCCCGGCGATCAACGCCTCATATTCTGCTTGATTGTTGCTGGCTTTGAAGGCAAACCTCGAAGATTGTTCGATCAATACACCGTTGGGTCCTTCCAAAATGACTCCAGCACCGCTACCCTGCTGGTTCGACGATCCATCCACCGAGAGTACCCAACGGAAGCTGTCCCCTTCAACTCGTGTCGCCTCAGACGAAAGCTCGACCACGAAATCTGCGAAGATTTGCCCCTTAATCGGGCCTCGGGGTTCATACTTAATATCAAACTCTGACAGCTCTACTGCCCACTTCACCATCCTTCCCGCAACGTCGGGCTTCTTCAAGACCTTCTGGATGGGCAGGTCAGTCATCACCAGAATCGTGAAGCTATGGAAGTAGTGGCGCAACCTCCTCGCCGAAAACACCACAGCCAGCGCAGCCTTCTCCAGGGCCTGATATCTCGTTTCGGGGCCCTGCAACACCTTACTAACAAAATAAATAGGCTTTTGAGCCTCATCTTGATCCTGGGCGAGCACCGCACTCACTGCCCTCTCAGTTACAGCAAAATACAACCTGAGAGGGGTTCCCACCAGCGGTTTGCACAAAACCGGCGGGCTCGCCAGATACTCCTTCAGCTTGACGAAGGCTTCCTCGCACTCCTTCGTCCAAACAAACTTGTTATTCCTCCTTAAGCACTGAAAATAGGGATGACCCTTCTCTCCGCTAGCTGACACGAAGCGAGACAGGGCGGCCATCCGACCTGTTAGTTGTTGCACTTCCTTCACGGTGGCCGGGCTCCTCATCGCCAAGATGGCGGCACACTTATCCGGGTTGGCCTCTATTCCTCTTTCAGTCAAGAGGAAACCCAAAAACTTCCCAGCCTCCACGCCAAAGATGCATTTCTCTGGATTCAACTTTAATTTGAACTTGGCGATCGTCGTGAACAATTCCTCCAAGTCTGCAACGTGCTTGCTTTTCTCTGGCGAGGTCACGACCATGTCATCGACGTACGCTTGCACATTCCTTCCCAGCATCGGTGCAAGTACTCGATCCATCAACCTCTGGTACGTGGCCCCCGCGTTCTTCAGCCCAAATGGCATCACTTTGTAGCAGTAGCACGATCTCTCGGTCATGAAGGCAGTCTTCTCTTCATCCATGGGATGCATCTTGATCTGATTATACCCCGAGAAGGCATCCAGGAAGCTCAACAACTTACACCCTGCAGCACTATCCACCAGGGCGTCTATGCTCGGTAAAGGATATGAATCCTTTGGGCAAGCCTTGTTTAGATCAGTGAAATCGACGCACATGCGCCATTTCCCATTACTCTTCTTCACCAGCACGACATTTGCCAACCATTCGGGGTATTGGACTTCCCTGATGTGGCCTGGAGCGAGGAGTTTCTGTGTTTCGTCCCTAATCGCCTGCCTCCTCTCCTCGTTGAACTTTCTTCTTCTTTGTCGCACTGGTCTCACCAAGTTGTCCATCGCCAGATGATGGCACAAGAAGTCGGGATCGATCCCGGGCATGTCCGAAGCGGACCATGCAAACGCATCCAAATGTCGTTCTATCACCTTGGCGATCTGGTCCTGGAGCTCAACCTCCAGGGATCTTCCCAGCTTGAAGATTTTTCCCCCGATCTCTCTCTCGAGCCACTGCTCGACGGGTTTTGGTCTGGTTTCTCTAGCGATCACCGCTCTGGCGATTCCCAGTTCTCTCGCTTCCTCAGGGTGATTCCTCACCTCTTCTTCCTCCAGACCGGCGTTCCCCTCCCCAGATCAGCATCCACCATCTCCACGTCCCTTCCGGCGGTCTCCTCTACCACCGTCGACCTGGGCTTCACACCGGGAGGCGGGGTGGTTGTTACGTAACTCACCGATCTTTTGTTTTTTAGGCTATTCTCATAGCACTTCTTTGCTTCTTTCTGATCGGATTTGATGGTGATCACCACCCCCTCCATAGACGGCAACTTCACCTTCATGTGCCGAGTCGACGGTATAGCGCCTATCCGATTGAGCGTGGGCCTTCCCAACAGGATGTTGTAGGCTGAAGGAGCGTTTACAACAAGGTATTTGATTTTCTCCGTTCTCGAACCCGCCTCGTCTGTAAACGTAGTCCTCAATTCTATGTACCCCCTGACCTCCACCTGGTCACCAGCGAAACCATACAAACACCCTCCATAGGGCCTCAGCTGGTCAAGGGGCAGCTCCAACTGCGTGAAAGTCGGCCAGAACATCACGTCTGCCGAGCTTCCTTGGTCCACCAGCACCCTGTGGACCTTTCTTCCTGCTGTGATCAACGAGATGACTATGGGATCGTTGTCATGAGGCACAACGTCCTGAAGATCCTGCTTGGTGAATGTAATGTCCACTTCCGGCGAGTGGTCTTCAAACATATCCACCGTCATCACAGACCTCGCGTACCTCTTCCTCTGTGATGCGGTGCATCCACCTCTTGAGAAACCCCCTGCAATGGTGTGGATTTCCCCGTGCGTAGGCATCTCGTGCTGCTGGGCTTCTCCACCTGCTGGTTGGGAGCTCGACGCGCCCCCCGTCCTTCTGTCCAGCAAATAGTCATTTAGGAACCCGCTCTTAACCAGATCGTCGAGCTGGTATCCTAAAGCTAAGCACGAATCCACGGTGTGTCCAAAGCCCTGGTGAAACTCACACCAGGCGTCTGGCTTTGGTCCCAGCACCTTGTCGCCCACCTTCTCTGGCGCTTTCAACCTAGCAGATATATTGGGAATGGCGATCAGGTCCGCCAATCCCATGACAAACTTGTGCTTAGGCGGGCGATTGTATTCCCGGCGTGCTGGTTGAGGGCGCCCTTGGCCTCTGCCCTTGTTCTTCCTTGGATCATAAGGATGGCGAGTCCTCTGATCCCTTCTGGCCGCCGCTGTCTCCAGAACCCTCTGTGGCTGGATCCTGGTCTGGGCGCGTGGCCTAGCGGGAGCCACGCTACCTCTCTTCTCGGCGACTTCACTCTCGTCGGCGATGTGGGCCACCGCAAGTCGCCTAACCTCAGCAAACGTGGCGGGGTGAGCCCTGATCAATGCCTCGCAGAATGGTCCCGGCAGCACGCCCTTCTTAAATGCATAAACCAGCATTTCTTCATCTTTAGCCGGCGATCTGACCATCTGCGCCCCAAAGCGATTCAAGTAGTCCCTGAGGGACTCTCCCTGATATTGCCTTATATCAAACAAATCGTAAGACACCCTGGGCGGTGCCTTATTCACGATGTACTGCTCGACGAAAATCTTCGAGAACTGTTGAAAATTGGTTATGTGACCGTTAGGCAGGCTCACAAACCACTCCAACGTCGTTCCCTGGAGTGTGCTCACGAACATCTTGCAGTAAACGGCGTCAGATCCTCCTGACAGCATCATCTGCGTGTGGAACGTGGTGAGATGAGCCTCAGGATCCTCCACGCCGGTAAAAACAGCCTTGACAGGTACCACACTCGCAGGAATAGGCGTGTCAGTAATCGCCTGAGCGAAGGGCATGGGAAAAACACGAGGCAGCGTTGACGGCGCGACCTCTTCAGCAATAGGACGCCCTTGCTGCTCCTAAAGAGCTTGACGCAGCTCTTCAGTCACCTTGCTAAGCTCATCATTCCTGGCCCGAGAGGCAGCCAGGTCTTCATGCATTCTCGCCTGTTCTATGCGCGAGGCTTCCACAGTTGCCTGCAACGAGCGCATAATCTCTACCATCTGCGCCATGGTCATGGCGGCGGCACCTTCAGCAGCAACGGGTGCAACTGGACTTGAACGGTTGCTTCTCATTTTTCTCATGAAAACTCAGCAAATCACAGAGAGTAACGAACAACACTTCCTTCAGCGACGATTGATTCAGCGATCAATCAGTCAAAACTGCGCGAAACTCCGCAAGAAAACTCAAGAACACAGCGAACCTCCACAGAGACCTACAACTCCACCAGAAACCACCGTTTCTCCCACGACAAACCAAACGAGCCAAAGAACTCAAACTACACCGATCAAATCTCACGTAAACAGCAGAAAACTTCACTTCACTTCACCGAACAAAAACCCAAACGATCGGTGAAAAACGCGAAATCACCGAACAAATCTCAAACGAACAGCGAACGATGGTTGCACCAGCACACAACCACGCAGGAAACTACGAAAACCTCCAAGAACTCACGCTGTGGATGGGAACAGGTTTTACACGGCCCCACGGTGGGCGCCTGATGATCCTGCCTGTTGACCAGAACGTTGGAACTTTCCTCGTCAAACTTGGATCGACGTGCGCACCGCTTCAACCTCCGTCCTTCGTCACGATCCACCTCAAGAACCTGCAAAAGAACAGAGCGGCGCCGCTGCGGCCGATCGCACTCCAACGCCCAAGTCAGTGACCGAACCACCAAATACTAAGAGCAATAACACTCAAGAACTCTCAAGGAGCCGTGCAATGTTCTCTCTCACAGTATGCTCTAGAACTCGCAAGCGTAAAGAAGACAATCTGAACGTGCGTACCTCAAAAGTTCGTTGGGAAAGCCTTTTATACCTGGTCACTTTCTCTCTCCTGGCAGTTACGCAGCTGGACACGTGGCTCGCATCCAGTCGTACACGTTCCATCATCTGGAGCCTCCTTGACTTGGGCGCTGCTTCTGACTCTCTTTTGGCTAAGTTACTTATGCATGGTACTGCCCAGTGCATAGCTAACTTGGGAGCGCGATCTCTACTAGAATTGGCGAGTTAGGGTGCCTTCGTACACCTTCCCTGTGGTCTCGCCGGCCGCCTTCATAATCTGCACCACCTTCATCTTCGGCGATGTGCTTGCTCTGGCGATCTCCAATCCCTTGGTCGCCTGAGTTTACATCTGGCGACTTCATCTTTAACCCGGTGACCGCCGGTTCTGGTACGCTGGAGGTCGGAGCACGCCAACTACATAACTGGCGACTACACGAGCCCCCCGACTTCCTTTCCTTCTGCCAATCTGGCGTCTTGTCAACACGCCGATACTGTAGCTTGATGCCATGTCATCACTTCCGACTACCAGAGCGGTACAACTTTTATACTTATATTATTATTGTTTTACATATAGAAAATTGAGACTAGTAAGAATATTGGACGAGCTTAAATGTGGAAGATCACACATAAGAAGAAAAATGGAACATATGTGAATGATGAGGTGCTAGAAATTGGGGTAAATATTATTATACTTTCAAAATAAATTTGTTGTTCGATGATGATATATTGTGATGGTGATTATAATTATGTTATATTGGTGATGATGATGATGATATATTGAACTGCTTGCATACATATCTTGATCATAACCTTGCATACATCAAATCTTCCTTTTAGCAATTCATATCTTGTTCATAACATTATATGTTGCCTTAAAAGCTTGTACAAACTCATAATTATAAGCATATACCAGTTTTGTTGCAGCTATAATTTCCACCTTTTCCATATGCAATATTTGCACGAATGAACATCTGTTGTCTTAGTTTGTGTTAGTTGTCTTAGTTTAATATTAGTGTCCATTGCTAGTTTGTGTTAGTTTCTATTTCATTCCTCTGAATCTTACATGTAGTTTCTTTGATACTGCCATTCATACACCAACTGTAAAACATTTTAATTAGTTTTCAGAACACATGTAGATGTATCATCAATGCTTGATAACTATAGAACTCAAAACGACATAAAAAGGCTATTAGAAAACAGGGATGAAATTATGGTTGCCCATTAATGATGTTTCAATTGAAAAGTTACACTATATGTTCATTACAATGTGGTCTGAAATTAGATGTTCATTGTTGGTATGATATTACAATTTAATTGATGATCTGTTGATTATTTTCAATTTTATCCAGGAAAAATTGATGAGCTAATGTTGACAAATCCAAAAATTGCTTAAGATATATCTACAGAAGATTTAATTGGCGTCATATTTGGTAAGGAGCATGCGGGTTAAGTTAGAGGGATATCATATGGAGCTTGTCCCAACCTTGCTTTCAAAAGATCCACAACAAGGCTAAGTGGTATGAAATATGCTTCCTCTAGTTCAACTTCATCAAATGTGGAGGACAAGATAATTCAAATGGAAACTGAGCTTGCAACTGTGAAAAAACAAATGAACACTTTGATTACATATATTGCTTCGAGAAAAGATGTTCTAGAACATTTTGCTGCCATTAATGAGGTATTAATATATTTAAATATTTATTGGTGTCTTTTTATTTATAATTATAAACATTGAAAATCATTAACTTAAAATTATTTATTTCAGGCATCAGACATTGGAAGTGGTGCTCCATCACCTAATCACGTAATAAAATCAAGTGTTGGAAACAAAACTGATTAGGGATGAACAATGTGTGTTTTAATTTTAAATTATGTATGAACTTTTGAACAATATGTGTGTTTTAATTTTAAATTATGTATGAACTTTTGAACAATTATGTGTGTTTTAATTTTAAATTATGTATAAACTTTTAAATAATTATTTGTGTTTTAATTTTCAATTATCTATCAACTTTTGAACAATTACGTGTGTTTTAATTTTCAATGTAGCAAATGGATGCTTATAACTTTATATATATATATATATATATATATATTCATTTTATTAGTATTTTATTTTATTTATTATGAAAATATATTATGTTTAGTTTAATTGTGCAAACCAGATTATAAAAAAGTGGTGACTAAATTCCATTTATTTAGAATTAAAATTACGTCAATTGAAATCGATGTATTATTTTTACAATTTTGTTATAATACTGGCAGTTAAAAACATCACATTATACCCTATATAATGACGCTGAAATTCTTTCAATGAATTAAATTGTGACAGTTATGACTCACACTACTTACATAGAAAAACCGTCACTTTAAACAAAGTGTTAAAGTGGCGAGTGTTGAGGCGGGTAGCGTAAGACCGCCACATTAAACTTTGTGGCGTCCAGTCCTATGGCGGTTTGGGAAACTGCCACACACGTATATTGTGGCATTTATAAACACCAGTTTATACAAAAATAACTGCCATCGTATAGATGTAAGAATATTATGTGGCACCTCACGATTATTTATCTTATTAATTGATCAATTACCATATTTATCCTATTATATTATTGGTAATTTCTTGATGGACGTAATTACTCTTACCATAAATAATTAGGGTTTCCCCTTAGGTGTATTATAAATAGAGATTACCAGACAACTAAAGAGACACCCTCATATTCTAACATCACACGACCGAAACTCATTCCCTAAAGGGATTTTCGAGCCTCTCATCTCTTTGTCTCTCTACTCACATAATTCCATTCTAAGCAATACACCCTAAAGGGGAACCCGATCAAGATCATGTCTTCGTCCCTCAGCCATACAATCACGGGTCTACCAGGTATTATTTAATCATTATTCACGTTTCATTATATGATTAAGGAATCATAATCCAATAATACAATGTTTTTTTATAGTGAATATCTAACTAACATATAAACATATACAAATATACAAATATATACCAATATCTCATACAATATCTCAAAATATATCCTTCCTCATAGGGATTTTAATATTTACATAATATTTAAAACAAAACATTTCAAAAGAAAATAAACAGGTCCTTCTGCTCATTGTAGAGCTCTCTCACCTGCAGTCTCATCTACTACCGTGTAAATACACGGTCATCACAGATAAAGAAAACAAAACACAAAAACCAATAGGGTAAGCTAGTTATGTAAAAAAAAATTCTATATAATTTCAATTTAAACTAACAAACATAAAGGCATCAAATCTCATAATTTGCAAAAAATTATGAAATGTCTATCAACATTCATTATTCACATTACTCATGTCAGATTTCTACTACTCACATACTCAGATACTTGATTATACTTTGGAAGACTCATGTATTAAAATTAGCATCCAGGGACAAGCACATGTCGTACTACTCACTTTGAATCCACACAGCCATGTGCATAATCATCTTAATATCTCATCATCTCATATGACAGAGTAAATCCATATCATATGCTCTGATCAGTTCTTTCAAACCTTAGACTCAGTCAAATGAACGTCCTTTGACTCTCACCAACTAAATAACTTCATATATGTGATTTCATTATATCAGTAGAGTCACGATCATCTCATTCACAAGACACTCACAAATCAATACATTATAAATAATCTCAACACTATATTTCCTTTCCTGAAAATACTATGTCTTGATTACACTTTCACTTCATTTAACACATAAATACACCATTCAATCACATCATACTTTAAAATTTCTAAACAATTCAAATATATCACACAATTCACTTAACATATAACTAAGTTCTTTTAATCATATTTTAAATAAAATTTAAAATTTTAACTTAAAAACAATAAACAATAATAAATTAGGCTTTCAAAAGCAAAAATAAAAACTTTAAGGTTTTTTTAACTCGCTTGAGTGAGAATGGGTCTCGCCCAAGTGAAAATGATCTTGCTTGTGTGAAATTGAACTCGAGAGCACTCCAAAATTCACCCCATTTTCACTTGAGAAGGATTCCCTCTCGCTTAGGCGAAAATGGGTCTTACCTGAGCGAGATTTCTTCTCGCTTAAGCATGAATGGACTCGATTGTACCCCATCTTTTCACTCTATTTTCTCTCGAGCGAGAATTATCTCGCCTGAGCGAGAATTATCTAGCCTGAGCGAGAATTATCTCGCCTGAGCGAGATATGCAGAAAAATATACATAGTTCTTCTAAAATATAGTATCTTGACCTAATTTCATCAAACATATACGACCCGATATAAAAATTCTAACCACAAATATCTTATTCAACATGGTAGCAGTACTCTCATCAATTCACTCTATCAATCTATATATCATCATTATATTTAACCCAATTTAAGTTTCTTAGAGACCAACAAGAACAAATTCAATAATTCATTCACTTCAAGATTAACTTACATTATATCAACTACACAAATCAATCAATTTTTCAGATTCAAACTACAATAAATCATCTGTATCAAATCAACATATTCACATTTGATTTCAAACAATACAATACATTACTTAGAAACAATCAATTTTGCAAACAAAATTTGGAACTAGTGACCATGTCATGTCCACATCCTGATCTTCTAACCTAGGGTTCTATTTGAAATTAAAACAAGCTTTCCTTACCCTGAACTTGAATAAATGCTCACTAAGAGCTCCAAATCCTAAAATTGTTCAAGGGTAGCTTAACCTGCATCAGAGAGTCCTGATAAACAATCTAACTATATCATTAGGACCCTGAGCTAACAAAGACTAATTTGGAAGATAAAAACATCACATGCAAGCCTAAACTAAGACAAACCTAACCAGATCAAAACTAACTCAAGGAAAATGAGCCAAAATGAACTTATTTTATCTGAAATTTTGATCAGGCAATATTGTAAAGTTCGCTACTAGAAGTTCAATCACAGACTTCAATAATTGATTTGATGAGCGGGGATGTTAGAATCTTAGAAAGAAGACAGAGAAAGGAAAAATAAAACTTTTACATAGAGGGTGATTATTTTAAAATGAACCTAAATAACTGAATTTTCTATTTATATACTCTTTTTATTTTAATAATAAAATATTCAAATGTCATTTAAAATATATGACTTCTATTCTAAAAGTTATTTTCTAAATATTTATTGTGTAAGAAAGTTGTGCGTGGATAAAATTCACTTGTCATATTGCTAAAAAATCACTTTTTATTGTTTACTTATATTGTTTATATTTATATTGATTTTGATGTTTACTCTTCTATTAAATAAATATATAAATATATTTTGAATATTTTTTAATGCTTATAATTGAAATATTTAATCAAAATATGAATTAGATTCTTATATTACTTTTAAATTATATTCGTTTTTTTTATATTTTTTTATGTGTTATGAATGTGGGCATTGTGCGTTAACATGTGAGGAGAGGTCAATGTTGATGATAAGTATTCTTATAAATAACAGTATAAGTTATTTGAAAATATTGTGGATAAATCTATTTGTTATATATTTTAGTTTGTAAGACTCGTTTACTTCAAATTATATAACTATTTAAAAGGGACGTTACAATAAATCACATAGATTAATAAATTTTGATGTTTTTCTTCTTATTGTTTATCAATAAAATTAAAGATATTCATAATATTTAATTTTAATAAGAAAAAAAAGTAATGCTTGATAAAAATTATTAAATGTATTATAAAAAGAATGACCTTATTTTTGTAAATTATGTATTATATTGAGATATTATAATACCTTAGAGCAGTTTTTACCTTAAAAATATCTAGAGTGATAAAGAAAGACAAAGTTTGACATTTAATTTAACATTGAAAACATTTAAAGAAAAGAACAAAGTCTGACATTTATTTAACGTTAAAAACATTTAAAGGAAAGACAAAGTAATACATTTATTTAACATTGAAAACATTTGAATAAAGAGTAATGATGCATTAATCACATTTACTTTTAATAACTTAATTAATACTTTTTCTTTATGTTTTTCTGTTACATCATATGATATACAATATATTTGTTGTTTCAGGGGATGTTATTTGGGTGAGATTTATGATTTGAGGTGGTTGATGCATAATATTTTGTGAAATGAAATAAAAACTAGGAAGAAGCAAAACTAGGAGAGAGAAGAGAGGTGGGGTCAAAAGGAATTTGACTAGGAAGGAAGAAAGTGTTACTAGAGTGGTTGACGAAAAAGGCAAAATATGAAAGTGCTGACAGGGATGAAAAAGGGTGGGACAGAACAGCACTATCTTTAGAAGCAATGTGGGGGAATCCAACAGCACACAAAGATCTCATAGGCCACAAGAACTTGTGGCTCAAAAAATTCCTACCTTTGCCTCAGGTGGCAACATTTTTTTTTCTCCTCTCCCTCAAATAAAACCACACCAAACACACCACAACACAAACAAACAAACTTCACCACTTCACCACTTCACCCATCCCCTCCCTCTGTCACTATTCATTATCCGTTTTCATATCAATTAACAGTGCAAAAGACACCAAAAAAGAGAGTTACTGAATGCACCAACGACAACAACTTCTATATATCTATCTACGTATACTTATGTATATATATTTTCCATCATTACTCTTCCCATTTTTCTAGAAAGAGAAGGAGCAAGCAAGCAACAAGAGAGAGATATTCCTGACCCTGACCCTCATCACCGTTTTTATATCTCAGGAATGTCAGAGGTTAAAGGCTCTGAGATAAAGCTCTTTGGAAGGACAATCTCCCTGCCACACAATGATTCTTCTTCACCTGCATGTCTCTCTTGTCCTTCATCTTCCTCTTCTCCCCAGCAAGCTACCTCTGCAACACAACAACGTCAAGAAGACCAGGTACGTCCACCACCATATTTGTTTGAGGTTCAGTTTGAGGAAAACCATGTCGATTTGCAAATCTAACCGCCACCCTTTTTTCAGAACCATTCAATTGATAATGGGTTTTTTCAAATCTTGAAAAAGTTTTCTTCTTGGCATGGTGTCAATTCAATTGAATTTAGTCCTTGCTGCAATTTTCTATGGCTATTTTTTTTTTCAATGAGAAGTTTTTAATATATGGGTTTTGAGTTTATTTAATTATCATTTAAGTGGTGGCGAGAATTCCCTCTGGGGTTCCTTTCGGCCAAATTGGATCCAATCGCCTTTATGGAATACGAGTATAAGAATATTGGATGGAATATATTATGTGGTTTGGCTAGCTTTGGTTTTGGCCTTCTGTTTGAGTCCATGGATTTGCTTTTATGCTACAAAGTGAGTTTTCTAATTTTAGTGATTTGTTCCTGTTTAGAAAATATTGTCCTAAACGAGTTGCTTAGCAACTTCAATTGAAATTTTAAAAAAAAGAAAAAAAAACCTTTTGCGGCATCCCAAGGTACTATTGCTAAGTCTTTGGTCAGAATATTTCTTGTTTTACTTAAATCTAATCCAGTTTCTGTCCACACCATGGCCTTTAATTGGAGCTTAACTATTCTAATTTGATACTTTTGTCCATATTCAAATCCTTATTTAACAATTGTCCAAATGACCCCTAATTTTGTGACATCACTGAGGACATGTTTACTACTTTTTTTATTTAGTTATTTTCCAGCTGTTTTCGTACACATTTTTCTTCTTCCCCTTGAATTCCTTTCATAGTTCTGTATTTGTATATTTCAAAAGATGATTTTCTTGATTGTCACCTACATATTTACATCTAGAATTGTGGTTTTCTTTTGCATATCTAGAATTGAGATTTTGGCACTGAGTTGTTCTATTGACCATGCTCCTTGCTTTTTCACGTGAGCCATGTCGTTTATTAAACAAAAGTACTTATCCTGTTAACTTCCATAACGTGTAAGGAAAAATAGTATCTGCCCCGTTTTCGGTGCTGTGAATGCACTCACCCTCCTACCTTTCCCTACAATATCTAAGATTTTCTTTATTTGTTGAATCAGAGTCACCAAATAAATGAAAAAAAAAGTATCAATTTCACCTGTCTAATCCTTCTATTTTGTGCTATGTACATAACATGCTGCAAGCAAAATTTGTGTATCTTAAGGTGTCATACTGATAATGATAAATACCAGTATATTAATTATCTGGTTTCATATTATTTCTTTTTTCTTGACTTGAGGTATTGAGTTCAGTGTTTTCTAATTCCACAAGCTTTACCATAGTAAATTAGCAATTCTAACCTTGATCATGTTGATTGTTTTAGGAACCAATAAGGAAAGAACTTACATCACTTCAAGACGATGATGCGTCATCACATCAAACCACAGAGGATTTAAAATCTCCCGCTTCAGGCATACTCGATAATCCTAAGACTCCCTCAGCCGAAACAGAGACATCACTGCAGAAATCTTCTGCAAACGGAGAACAGAGCGAGACTACAAGTGCTTCTGAAGATAAAACACCAAAGAAACCTGACAAGATACTTCCATGTCCGCGGTGCAATAGCATGGACACCAAATTCTGCTATTACAACAACTACAACGTCAACCAGCCTCGTCATTTCTGCAAGAACTGTCAAAGATACTGGACTGCAGGAGGAACAATGAGGAATGTGCCGGTGGGTGCTGGTCGCAGAAAAAACAAGAACATTTCGGCTGCAGCTGCATCACATTACCGACAGATAATGATCCCGGAGGCACTTCAAGGAGCTACACTCAATGCCTCCAATGGACTGCATAATGCCCTTTTGAGGAATAGAGCTGGTGTGTTGACTTTTGGTCCTGATACCCCTCTCTGTGATACCATGAGTTCTGTGTTGAGCATTGCTGAGCGAGCCCAAAGTTGTGTATCTAATGGGTTTCATGGAACTGAGCCAAATAGTTGTGTTTCCTATAGTAAGGAGGGTGGTCATTCTAATGGAGTTTCTGTTTCAACAACTTCAGCTTCCAGCCATACAAGCTCACATGAATCAGTTGATGAAAGAGTTGAAGGTTTCAGTCCTCAATTATCATACTTCCCAGGTGCCCCTTGGCCTTATCCTATGCCTCGTCATACAGTTTGCCCACCTAGCTACCCTCTATCATTCTATACTACACCAGCATATTGGGGTTGTATGCCACCCTCTTGGAATATGCCATGTATGTCACCCCAATCTTCTGTTACCAACCCTGTCTCTGCCCCCATTTTAGGGAAACACTCAAGGAATGGGAACATCATTACCCCATCCAATTCACAGAAAGAAATGCGTGGTGTAGAACATAGCACTTCAGAACACAATTTCTTGATTCCCAAGACTCTTAGAATTGATGACCCTGGTGAAACAGCAAGGAGTTCGATGTGGTCAAAACTAGGAACCAAGAATGACAGGGCCAGCTCTGGAGGCCTTTTCCAAGCTTTTCCACCCAAGGGAAATGACATGAATCGCATGGTTGAAGCATCACCCGAGTTGCAAGCCAACCCTGCAGCTCTATCGCGCTCTCTTACCTTCCATGAACAGACCTGAAAGGGAATCACGGTGAGGCAAGACAGATTCTGATTGTGCTTGTGCATTGCTATGAAAAACGAGGTTTATGCAAGTAGAACCTCTTTTTGATGAAAAGTTCTTGCTTTCCCTGAAGAAATTGCTTTATTGAACAACCTCTGCAGGATTCCAAGGAGCAAATTGTTTCTTTATGTCTTCCCTAGCTACCATCTTGAGCCTGTTAAACTGAACAGGTGTTTTTTGCTGCATAATTAGGAGATCTGTTGAGTAAATATCTGTTGAGTAAAATGAGACAAGGAAAACTAGGAGGAGAAGAAACAAAGGCAAGGAGATTCTTAGACTAAAATCCAATGGTTTAGAAAACACACGCAAGTCTTCATTGGAATTCTGTTGTTATTTTTTTTTCCTTTTTCTTAGAGATTCTCTACTTTAATAATGTTAGTCCCCAGATTATGATCTTTATGTAAGCTTTCTTTATTTTATTTTTTCTTCACCTTCAATCATGCTACATAGCTCTACTTGCACTTTCTTAAACACATGCACTCTGCTCTGCTTTCGCCTTTTTCTAGAAACAGTTGGTTTTCATACTTGTTTTTCTCTCTTTTTTGTAGTATATATTACATTCAAATTCTGCTTCTTATCTTAATTTGAGGATATAAGTCCCTGGTTCGTTTGCAACCGTGCGTAAACCATAAGTCTTTATTTTTTTAATATGCAAGATTTTTTTTATTGTTAAAACATTATATTGTAATTTATTTATCACTTATTTTCAAGAATCATCAATAATTATACCTTTTCACTTTATGCTAAGATATGAAATTTGATTACTTTTTTTTTCCTCAGATTCTAACGCTTTCTATTATATTTTTAATTTTTAAAATTACTTATTCGCAAAAGCTAAGTTTCTTCTTTTCTTATTAAAAGAAACGCTGCACTGGACCGGATATTTTTACTAGTAAGATTAGACAAAGGGTGGGAAAAATGTATTTCTTTTTATTGGTTATACGGAACACATTAGGATAAGAAAAGGCAGTAAAATTAAGGGGGTGTGACTTTTTTGAAGATTATAAAATGGAAAATTGATGATCATGCTTTCTTTTTTCACTTAAAGAACTCCAAAATAGAGAGAGTTAATAAATTCAGATTCTTTTGAAGGTGCATGCACAAGTATGAAGGTCATTTTCAATACGTAACAACAGAAAAAGTTAGGTCTTGATGCAGAAATATGCCAATCTTTTTTTAGTGGCATCTACTACATTCCTGGTCCTTTCTTCCTTACAACTAATTCACTTTCCTTGCATTAAGGAGTTATTTATGTGAAAGAAAATAAGCCACAAATAAACGGACACTAGCTTCTTGCACTGGATTTCATGTACAGTCACAGTCATACCGGAAGGTTGGACCCAGGGTAACCACACAATGCAAATGGATTTCGTATAAAATATGAAGTTCTTTTCTTGTTACTACAATTGTTTGAGACAAATTTTTAATGCATCTTTAATGTGGAATTCATGGTGATTTGATTTACTATAATATTTTTTATTTCATTTTAAAAAATTGTTTCATTTTATTTAAATTTTTTGTTTGGTTCACCTCTTATTTTGTTGGTTACTACATTGTTGTAACTTACACATGCATTATTATTTCTACGTCAGAGACACCATTGTCATCATGTATTTATTCACCATGGTTTAGTCCTATTTCATATCTCACATGTGGCCCAAACCTAGCTAATATAATGTTACACCTTATTCTATCACTACTCTTTAAATATAATTCCTTTTATCTTCAACATTTCATTAATTTACATATTTCATAAAGAAAAATGAGTTCAATTATTTAATAATAATTAATATCAATTCGGGCTATATTAATTACAACTAAAGATCTAATATGTGAATGAGCTTATGCAATATTACTCCAACTTAACTAATAATTTTGACCTTGAGTCTGGAAACGTAATTGCTTGTAAAAGATCGAATGGAAAGTTTTGCTACCCATAAGGCTTGAGAAATATTGTATTATGCTGGAAATCGCACATGAACGAAAAATTAAAACATTTTATATTATATAAAAATAAATCTCGTCTCATAAATCAATATTATGAAATTTAATTACTTTTAAATCTCCTTCATGAAATATATTCTTGATGCCTAAAAAAAACCATCTACAAGTGGAAACCACTAGCATCTTTCACTTGATAAGGGCTCGCGGAATTTTGCTTTCAGGACAAGGTCATTTCATGATGCACTGTATCAATATAGACATATATGGATAGCAAGCAAACAGTAACTCAATACTTTTATGATATGATCAGTTGAGAAAACAATTCACTTAGAGAAGGAAGAATGGGAGGGAGATGGGTGGAAGACCATATATGTATGAGTTCGATATATATATATATATATATATATATATATATATATATATATATATATATATATATTGTACTAGGCGAGGCCGAGGTTCACCTGGCTGCCCGAGGCCGAGTCCGCTTGACCGAGACCGGGGGAACCTGGCTGGGGCTTAAGAGATTTGGCCGGATGACGAGGTCGATGACCTACCTGGCCGAGACCGAGGTCCACTTGGCCGAGATCTTAGAAGGCTTGGTCGAGACGACCGAGACCAGTGGGATTTGACCGAGGGCCGACCCATGCCATGATGACTTGGCCGACGATCGACCCCTATCACAATTAACGCTCAAACCAAGATCAGTGAAGTTAATCTATCATTAAGAATTAGGTAATGTAAACCTAAGAGGTATCCACCTCGATAAACGGGCCCAACAAGGTAGGGCCACTAGAATAATATAAATAGCACGCATCCCAAGGAGTAAGGTATGTCATTTATTACTGTTCACCTACTTGAGAATTGACCACCCGCTTTACTGACTTGAGCGTCGGAGTGCCTTCGCAGGTACCCCCACCATCCGGTGTTGACCGAGTGCCGAAGGAAAAGCAGGAGGACGAGAAGAATCTCAGTTCACCACCCAGTCATCTGACCAACCGAAGGAAGGAGAAGAAGACTTCAATAGTTCTCTAGGTCTCATCTCCCTAGCAGGAACATATATATATATATATATATAAGTTAGCTATATTATGAAAAGGTTTTCTATAATAGGTGGAGATAACTCTAGGTCTACCATAGAATAAAAAAGTCAAAGAAATTTTGTTTGCTTGGAAAAAATAATTAAATAGGAACTAATTTTATATTAAAAAAAATAATAATTAGTTACTATATTGATTAAATTAGATACTACTTTAGAGACTACAAAAATTATTGGTATATAGAGTAATTTTTATTATTAATAAAATTTATAAACTAATTCATAAATTAGTATCTAATTAGCTACTAATGCTTTAGCTACCAATTAATTTATATTCTAAAGTTGGAAGTTAAAACCTTGGAAGTTAATTAGATACCAATTTAGAAACTAGTTTATAAATTTTATTAATGATAAAAACTACTTCAGATACTAATAATTGGTTTAGTCTACAAAATAGTATCTATTTTTTTTTATAAAATAGTGATGTTAGGCATCGCTATGAAACTTGACATATAAGCTAGTTTGCACCTCAAGTATCAACAATCATCTGTCACCACGTAAAAAAAATGTATTATTAAAAAAAGAAAGAAAATACAAGCAAATATGGAGACTAGACCAAAACTCATATGTAAAAAACCTAAGAAAAACAATACAAAATAGTGTCTAATTTAGTCAATATCATAACTAATTATTTTTTGTCTATAAAATTGATTTCTATTTAATGATTTTCTTGTAGTGTTAGGTGCTTTGTTAAGAACTTACATTACACTACAAGAAAATCATCAAATAAAAACTAATTTTAGAGACAAAAAATATTTACTTACTATATATATTGACTAAGTTAAATATTATTTTATAAACTAAAAACCTATTGATATGTAAAGTGGTTTCTATTATTAATAAAAATTTATAAAGTAGTTTTTAAATTGGTATGTAATATTAGCTACCAAAAATATTAATTACTTTATATTCTAAATTAGTCACCATACATACTATTTTAGAATCTAAATTAATTGGTAGGTTAAAGCTTAGTAGCTAATTAGATACCAATTTACAAATTAGTTTATAAATTTTATAAATAATAGAAACTAATTTAGATACCAATCATTTTTTTAGTCTCTAAAATAATATCTAATTTAGTCAGTATAGTGACAAATTATTTTTTTTATATAAAATTGATTTCTATTTAATGATTTTCTTGTAGTGTACAAGTGTTATGTTAAGAATTTACATAACACTGCAAGAAAATCATTAAATAGAAACTAATTTTAGAGACAAAAAATAATTAGTTAATATATATTGACTAAGTTAAATACTATTTTATAAACTAAAAATCTATTGATATCGAAAGTAGTTTCTATTATTAATACAAATTTATAAAGTAGTTGTTAAATTTGTATCTAACAATAACTACCAAAATTTTAACTACTAATCACTTTATATTCTAAATTAGTTACTATAAAGACTATTTCTTAGAATCTAAATTAATTGGTATAGTTAAAACATTGGTAGCTAATTAGATACCAATTTAGAAACTAGTTTATAAATTTTATTAATAATAAAAACTAATTTAGATACCAATAATTATTTTAGTCTCTAAAATAGTATATAAATTAGTCAATATAGTGATTAATTATTTTTTGTCTTTGAAATCAGTTTCTATTTAATGATTTTTTTTGTAGTGAAAAGAAGAAACCTTGGACAACTAATATGCTTTTTTTTCTAATGTGTTTTACTGTGAAGACTTGATTTCTGTTCCTTGAAGCTTACATCTTTTTATAGGTTTCTTTACTTCAAGGACCTCTGAAATAATTTTTGTCTCAAGTATTGGTCAGAGGTACTCAGTTTCCAACTTTCTAAATTCTTGGATTTTGTTTCCAGTTTTATCGCGAACTCTATTTCTTCGTATTTTTGTAGATGATTTGCTTCCACTTTTGTTTCTAATTTTTTTAATATTTTATTCTCTTATTCTTCTACTCATATTTTGTTTCCCATTTTGAAATAGAGAAGCAAGAACTTTTTCTTGATTAGGTTCGTTCGCAGCAGTAGACGTTTCCTCTGGTTCGTCTATTAGATCATTTATTCTATGTTATTCGTATCAAACTCTTTCTACACCTTTGTCATCATTATACTTGATGTTGTTGAGGTGTTTTCTTCAATTGAGTCTTGGTTGATGAGTCATTGGATCGTCTTCTCCATGTAACCACTAGACCATCTAGTAAAGTTGTCTACTTTGGGTAATATTAGATCATCTACTATGACTAAAAATTTAGATTTATCATAAATAATAGTTAAGGCCAAAATAAACCCAAGATAGATGAATCTTATTTTTATTTTTTTATAAAGATTATTAATGTTATCAGAAAACTATTGTTAGTGAATTTATACATGATTTTAGTCCATGACAACTATGATTAAAGGTTCTAAATGTGTGTAAAATTATGCTCATCAAATACCCTCATATTTATCCTTTTGCACTTATAGGCAAAATACTCTATAGATCCACAACAAATCAAAGGAATAAAGTGCAAACATATGACAAAATTTACAGTAAATCCTATGAACCATAATAACAAACATGATATAATTTTAAGAAATCAATTAATCAAGACAAATGTTAATCAAACTTCCTATATTTCATCACACAAGCGGGTAATTGAAATTAGAGGGTGAATAAAAAATGACAGAACTTTCATTAAACTCTCTCCAAGTCTCAAGTGTTTAGGTTTATATTTACACTTAGCACTCATTCAAAAAAACAACATCATATGTTTAGCAAGACTTTAATTTTTACAACAATTAAAAAACATGCAATTAGAGATCAATAAGACTAAATAAGATAGGTAAAATACGAAAAAAAAGGCTTAAAACCTTATAAAAATAAAGGAATAATACATAAAAAAATCAAGTGCGTAACATTAGAATTCAACTTTAAAGACATCATTTTTTTATTGTTTTTTCATGCGATAGGCAATCTAAGTTGTGTATTAGACGGCCTACACTTGTGTTCTTTTATTTGTTTTTCTTTTTTATTGTTTTATTCTCTTTTTTCTTTCTTTTTCTATCTTTTTCAGTACCAAGGAGATAAACTTACAGATAATGAGGTACACCCCCACACTTATTCAAGAACCTATTCTCAAACTGACTTCAAAGCTCTTTTACTTTCTACGGTAGGGACAATCTGATTTTTCCATTTTAGGACTTATGATGAGGGTTAAAAACAAGAAAAATGTTACAGACTCAAATGAGCTAACAAGTGGATTATCATGAAGGGTAAGCTAATATGGCACAATCATTGTTGGGTTATGGTATCCCTCTCCCTCTTCTATACATTTAGTTGGATACTCTGATTATGATTTTGTAGGGTGCAAACTGGACAGAAAAAGCACAAATGGAACTTTTCATCTTCTTGGCTAAAGTCTTATATCTTGGCATAGCAAGAAGCAAGCTTGTGTGACTGCTGAAGCAGAATACATCGTTGCAGGAAGCTGTTGTGCTCAGATTTTGTGGATCAAGCAACAAGTAAAAGACTTTGGGTTGAAAGTTAGCAAAGTACCTCTGCTTTGTGACAACACAAGTGCTATTAATCTCACAAAAAATCAGGTTCAGCACTCTAGAACAAAGCATATTGAGATCCGACACCATTTCATAAGGGATCATGTGAGCAATGGAGATTATGAGGTGAAGTTCATTGCAACTGAAAGGCAACTGGCAGACATTTTCACCAAGCCTTTGCCAAAGGACAGGTTCTTCTTTTTAAGAAATGAGTTAGGAATTCTTGATTCACAAATTCTATCTTAAAATTTGTTTTTATAAAAAGAGGAAGGGATGAAGAAAGCTTATGGAGGAAAAAGATTGTTAAGCCACTTTGAGAAGGAGGTACTCCAAGATGAGTGGTGATGGAACCGCCACTTGAGGTGTTGCACACTTAAGATAAGACCCAAAATACTAGGAGACCAAGCTCACTAATCACTCGTGCATAGTTTCCTTTCTATTTCAAAATTCAATGTGTCAATACATGAGGCAAAACACCCTTTATATAGGAGAGAGTGACTTGGAGATCAAGATAGAGGTGTATGGGTGTCATTTGTAAGAAACTTTCTAGAAAGTAGGTCAAAGAAACCCTATACTTAGGTGCACATATCATGAAAGGTGGGCTTGACACAAGCCTAAATTACTAAGCACACCCTACTCTAACTTATCCTTCTATTTGGACCCCCAAAGTGACCCCAATTTATTTACATAAACATGTCTTTTAAAAAGACTAGAAGAAAGAACATCTGATGCTCTGGCCTATGTCTAGTTCTTCTTTTGCTGAGGTATTGAACTTAAAGCTTTTATGTCTCCAATTCCATGGAGATTGCTTGAAGTCTGGGTTGTTGCTTGTGGGCATGGGTTCTAGGTAGATTAGAATTTGTCAATTTACTCTTAGATTAATCCAAAATTGAATCAATCAAGTTCTTTCAAAAGAAAAGTGTTTTTCAAAGTAGTGAAAAACAACCTGTTGATTTATCGTTTCAATCGGTTATTTTACACTTACTAGTTTTGAAAAGGCTGAAATTGGCTGACCTCACAGTCAAAGCCAATTCAATTGGTTGAATCGAGCTTTCAATCGATTGTTTTTTAAAAATCTTAACAGAATTGGTTAAGTCTGATAAATCTGTTTTCCATGATTCTAAATTGTTTTGGCCCTTGATTAAAAGTCTTAAACGGATATTTTTTAGGCTACATAAGGGGTGTTTACATCTCTAAGGTTAAGTGAGATCATATTATAAAAAAGAATAAAGTTTTTCAAGAATACAAGATTGCTTAAGGCTTTACTTTGGTTAAGAGTGGAATAGGGAACTGTTGTAATCTATTTGTATCATACAGATTTTTCCGTATGTAATTTTGGCGCCATGAAGCGAAAAGTAAAATAAAATCTACAGTGGATGGGACTCGAAATCAAGTTCCTTCAGTGACCAAAGAAACTTTAACCACTACACCAAACAAATTCTTTTGTATTATTATGATTTTTATTATACTTATTATTATTATTAATATTAATAATTACCTATGACAATTTTACATACGGATTTTTGTCTGTATGTGTTCTTGAAGGGTTCAAGATCACCTCTTTGGTGTTTGTGTTTTGTAATTTGTGGTTAATTACTTAGTGGAATACCCAGGAGTTTCTAGGAACTGGATGTAGCTCTTGGTGTAAGAGTGAACCAGTATAAACATTGTGTGTGAATCTCTTTATTCCTCACTCCTTAAAACTGTTTGAACTGTGTTTTTACAAACTGCTGATAAAAACAATCGGTTGATTCACATAAACAACCGATTGATTTTCTGGAATGAATTAAAAACAATTTTTTTCTTGGCTGATCTGATTGCTTCTTCATTCCCTCCCCTCCCCCCCTTGTTTAAATCCTTTAATTCTAACAATGTTGAGGTTCTTCTGAAGTTTGATGGGGTTGTGTCTTGTATGCTGAGATGATTGATCAATTTGTGAAGTTTCTCTTGTGTCCTTGGTCATCTGTTTGGCTAATTGAGTTGTATCACTAAAACTTTAGATACCAATTTAGAAACTATTTATCAGTAATAGAAACTAATTTAGATACCAATATTCTTTTTATCTCTAAATTAGTATCTAATTTAGTCAATATAGAAACTAATTATTTTTTGTCTCTACAATTAGTTTTTATTTAATGATTTTCTTGTAGTGTTAATGAATTATGTAATTTAGATAAATTGAATATATTACGTATATAGATCAATTAACTAATCCAAATATTAAAATAAATCATAAGTATATTATTAGAATGTATGATTGATTATAAAAACTTGTTAATACAAAATGTTCAAATGTTATTGCAGGGATGAAACTCTCCTTATTTTGTTATCTTGTCCTTGATCTTTTGTCTTGTCGTCCTTTCGATCTTCTCGAAAGAAGTATCTTTGATGATACTCTGTCATTCAAGTAAGTTTTAAGAATTAGAGTGTTGAGTGCTCAGAATAAGAGTTTTATCATCTTTCATGTGAGAGAGTTGCCTATTGATTATAATCACAATTTTGAACCTTAAAATGTACGGACTACGGATATAACCAAAACCCAAATAATCATGATTTCCATATGATTATTGCATAATAATTATTTAATAATGTTGCTAATTGATTTGCGGGACTCGGGAGATAGAGTAGTATAATGCTTACATGTACAACGGTGTTGATCGGCTCCATTAGTACACAAAATATAAAAATATAATTTATCATTTGTATGCTAAAGTTGAAAAACGCACTTTGTTAGCTATTCTTTTTCATTCTCATATAATGTAGTAGAATAAGAAGACATTCCAATACTATGGGAAGAGAATCTCAATGACATGGTAAAACTATCATCAAAATTATAAACTACAATTATTCCCATGCTATGTAACCATTATGACTGGTGTAATTAATTTAATAACACTTCAATTTTAAACTAGTGTAATTTTGGAATACACTTAGATTTATAAGGAATCAAAGAAACCCTTCACTTAATTATAGGATGATATTATGAAAGTATAACGACGGCAAAACAACTTAAGCTCCTGTGGAACTTAATTTCAATTACTAATTTATTTTCTACCAAAAATATCGGTAAAGACAATTTTTTTTTTCGAGAGAGAATTTATTAAAATGATTTTTTTTTTTTTTTAAATAAAGTCTTTTAATATATATAGTTTGAAATAAAATCATTTAACAAAAAATTTTACGTAGTCTATATTTCATCTCTAATTATTGTTTCTTAGGCCAAAGTCTAACCGTACCAATTCCAGCATAGTACAAGCTTAATTTGGTGCATTCGTTAGCTTCATCATTTACTTTTCACGTGCCTTCTCAGCCAATATATTTTTCATAATTTATCAAGTAAAAGCTTTAACTTTGTAATTCTAACTCTTTTGATGAGTGAGTGAAAAAGTAACCAATAAGAAAGGTAAAGTCAAGTGCTTTACTATTTAGAAAGTATTCTGAACAGATAAATTTCATTTTTTCTAGAAAATAAAATAAAAAGGAAAAAGAAAATAAGTTCTTCTATAAATTAAAATAGTTTGCATAAATTAATTTTAATTTCATTTTTTCTTCTTAATTTTGTTTTATAAAAAATACTTAGAAATTTCTCTAAACATTTGGATTCGGAATTTCATAATTAAGTTTTTGGGGTTGTTGGTGACGTAGAAATGAAGTTTTGTGGTTGTGGGTGACATGTAGTATTATGTGTATTTCATGTTTAACTTTTGTGCCTGTAAGTGGCCTGCATTGGTGCAGATAAACTCGAACACTTTGGAGTAGAATCCAAAACTAGAAAGACAAAATAAAGCTAGCCATCTTTATCTTTTTCTCCCCTTCCTTTATTCTTCCTTACTTTTTCTTTAGTTGTGAATTCAGCCCTGACCAATTATATTGGTAGCTTGTTAAAGCAACTTTTATCTTCTATCTGCTTCTGAGGATAGGCATGTGTCAAGTTCAGCTGTTCTACAAGTGTCCCTGAAATCAAAGTGAGGGAGATATTTCATATGTTGCTGTCATATAAAAGAGACCACAAATTATAATGCACAAATGTTGCTGTTGAGGGACCTACCTCATCTCATATGATGCCATTATTCACTTCTGGCCTTTCTGTCTGTTGCACCCTTTTGGCTGTCCTTTCCTAAATTTCTGGTACAACTCTAAATCTGTCACCATATCTTTATTTTGGCTTCATCAAATGCTGCTAATTTACTATATACGTGTATCCAATGGATCACACTCATTCGGGGGAACTGAGTTTCTTCACTAAATATTTTCCAAACTATATGTTGGACATTTTTATTTTATTTTTTCTTATGAGAATTGACCCTTCTTGGTAAATAATATAATATCATAAACAGAAATATATGTTGCCCAGAAATTTATAACTAGTGCCACTTGATAAACATTATTATTAATTTAATATAATTGGTGAAAAAAATGCTTTAGGGTATTGTATCTGAAGAAATATACAACAAATTAAAGGAAATGATATAATAATAAAATAAAGACTAAATGGTAATTTTTTCATTCTTTATTTTTTTTTTATTAGTCATTTTGGCTTTCTTTTATTTGTTGTGATTTTCGTTCTTAACTCGTCCAAATGTTTTGATAGACAAATTAATGAATATAATATTTGTATTGTTTAAGAGAGACCGTGAATATGTTTTTGTGAATATTTGTTTTTTTAAAATGAAATGCGGTAATGTAGACATGAAGGGATTTTACAATCTTAATTGGATTTTTACAATCTTAATTGGATTTTCTTCATATAACATTGGTTTTCATGAAAGGTTGTAGTTGGATTAAAACTGTTTTTACACGTGAATTTTCTTTTCATAAGGATTAATGGTGGTTGGTTGACTATTTTAAATGTGGTATAGGAGTTTGCCAAGGGAATCCCTTTTCTCCATTTTTGTTTTACATTGTTGATGAAGTTTTAAGGAGAGGACGGGTTGCGCTTTGGATCGATTCAAAGCAAATCCTTTCTATGGTGAAATTCAAAGGTACTCTTTTTTTGGCTTGACATTAATGATTAGTATGGTGTTGCTCTTCAAAGTTTTAAATGGATCATTGGTAATGATCAATCTCTTAATGTACGGAATGATGTTTAGAAACTCTGTTATCACCCAAGTTGGAGAAGACTCTTGAAGATTGGAAACTACAAAGTTTTTGAAAAAAGAAACTCAAATTTGTTCCTCTTTCAAGAAGGTTCCTTGAAGAAGTGCTTAGGAGAACATTAATCCCATGTGTAGTCCCGAGAAGAAGAAGAAAGCATTTCAACAATTTAATTCTCATTCATCAAAAGGTGGGTGTTACAAGAGACAATGGGTTCAATATATATAGATGTCCATCCTCCTTTCAACTAATGCTACAAAAGATGTGGGACTAAGAAGAGAAAATATGGGAGGTTCCAAGGGTGTAGATCAATGACTCAATTATGCCTAAAATCAGCAGCTCCTAAGGATGTGGGACATCCATGCTTCAAGTTTCTTCCATGATTCTTCATGACTTGGTCGAAAATCTTGTAGGGTTCCTTCATATTTTGGTTGTCCAATCAAATCCAAATGAGGCCCATGTCTAGCCCACTTATGTCTCTACAAAATCCTACAAATACAAAGAAGAATGTACATGTATACAATTTGTAGAAGAGTAAGAAGAAAATCCTAGTAGTCTACACTCCAAAGTAGGACAGTCCTCTTCCTTGAACTTCTATTTCATCATGGACCTTGTCAAGTGCGCAATGTGTTGTTAAACCGATGATCCTCCATCAAACCCTTCCTCTTGAAAAGGATTAGTCCTCAAATCTAAATCATTCTCAAAATTAGCAACCCCTACAAAAGGAGATAAATAACAAATATTAAAACTAGGGTTAATTTCATATTCAGGTGTAAAATCTAGTATATATGCATTATCATTAATTTTTTTAGAGGACATGGAATGGACCATCTTCTCTTGGACTAAGTTTTGACTACATTTGAGAGGGAAACATTTCCTTTCTCACATGAAGCCTAACTCAATTTCTTCCTTCTATCTCCCTATGTTGTTGTATTAAGCATATTTTTGTTTGTTTTTCAATATGGTCTTTCACCTTCTCATGATACTTCTTGATAAACTTATATATAAACACTCCTTCCTTATGAAATAAAGAATTTATATCCAAAAGTGGAAGTGAATGAAGAGGAATGGTAGGGTTAAAATCATAAACAACCTCAAAATGAGAAACATTAGTAGTTTTTTGGACTACTCGATTATTAGCAAATTTTATGCAAGGAAGATGTTCATCCCAAGACTTCTCGTTGCCTTTTAAGATTACTCTCAATAAATTGGATTCACTACCTTAGTTTGTCCATCGGTTTCAGGTGGCATGTGGTAGAGAACAAAAATTTAGTTCCAAGTCTTTTCCTAAGATATTTCCAAATATGACTTAGGAACATAACATCCCTATGAAACATTATCGTCTTGGGTAGACCATACAATATGACAACTCTTTCAAGAAGACTCTTGAGATACAACTAGTATCATCTATTTTGTGACATGGCATGAAATGAGTGGTATGAAGAGTTAATGAGGCATTACTTTACACTTAACTTGAAGACAAATTATGCATCTAGAGCAAAACCTTTGAACATCTACTTTCATGTGTGACCAATAAAATTTATTTTTTCAAAAAAGTAAGAGTTCTATCAACTCCAAAATAGCTTAGAAGAATTCCCTCATGACTTTCTTTTATAAGAAATTTCTTGATTGATCAATAGGGTATACAAAGTTTTTTGGATTGAGTTATAGTTTTTGACTTAATGGTAAATTCTCGATATAACAATCGGTACCACATATTACATACTCTTATTATTAATCCTATTATTATTAACTTTATTATTCTTATTAAGAGTTTGTTGCATGATGGAGTTAAACTCAGTTCCTATGACATATAGAACCTTTCACCACTACACCAGATAAACATTTTGATCATATTATGATTATTACTATTTTAATAATGATTATTACTATTATTATTATAACTATTCTTATGATTATTCTTAATATTATTAATAAGAAAAGTAAATTAAAAATAATATTAAAAAATTAAAAATTATATTTATAATATTAATATTAATATTTTCAATAATAATATTAATAATAATTTTATCAATATTAATAAAAATAATTATTAATATTAATATTAATAATAATTAATAATATTAATAACATTAACAAAAAATTTAATAATAATTAATAATATTAATAACATTAAAAAAATGTTAATAATAATTAATAATGATATTAATAACATTGACTTTAATATTAATAATATTATTATTACTATCATTATTGGTAATAATAATAATAACATTTATAATACTAACAATATAATTTATAATATTAGTAATGTTGTTAATAATATTAATAATCATATTAATAATATTAATAAAATAAACAACAATATTCAATTGTATGTAATTATTTTTGGATTTTAATTTGTTAAATTTGTATATAATTCATAGGTAACAATTTCTCGTTTCAACCCGCCAAATTTATGTACGAATTTTACTTTCAATTTTTCTCGTCAAACTACTTTATTATTATATATAGAAAAATTCGTAGGTAACTCAATTTTATCTATGGATAATAATCCATAGGTAAGTCCAAATTTATCTATAGATCCAAATCCATAGATAATTATCAGTAGGTAGTAACAAATTTTCTTATAGTGAGTTTGATTCTTAGTGAGTTGCAAGTGGGCATCAATTGTCCCATGGCGAAGGTCAGGTGAACCAAGTCACAATTGTGAGTCGTTGTGGTTGTGTCGTTACACTCTTAAGTAGAAAGAGTTTCTATTAAGGAAATAATAATTATCAAATTATATGCAATTATTGTATGCAATATTTGACGATATTGTACCCAATTATATGCAATTAATTTAATAATTATAGAATCTCATGATTAGTATCCTACCTAATTAGATTATAATTTGGGGAGAGAACTCTCTATATATTTCCTATACATGAGTGATGTAATATACACATAAGATAATAAGAAACATCTCTTCTTCTTATCATTTTTTATCATTTTCTTATAGTTTCACCCTAATTATCATTTTTATAGCTTTTGTCCTAATGATAAGTGATCGATCTAACAAAGTTTTTCCATTTTATAAAGATATTTCTCATAAATGTAAAATCCATCAAGAGGACAAATGTTCCCATTTTATAAGTGGATTGGAAGTCTATGTCATGTTCATACAACTCTTATGTGATCAAAGCGTAGAATTTGGGATCCCTAAGAGACGAGTAATGTCGGTCTCCTAGATAAAACAACTGCTACAACATTAGTCTTCCATTTCTTGTACTTAATAATATAAGGGAATTTTTGCAAAAAATTTACCCACTTAGCATGTCTTTTATTTAACTTATTAAGGGTGGGCAAAAATTCCAAATTACAAAATCCAATCCATAATTATTCAAATCCATATTAGTTTTGATCCATTTAAATGGATTTATCTCAAATCCAAATCCATATTTTTGGATTTTAAATCCAATCCATTTATTTAATTGGATATGGATTATATATGGATTGGATACATTTTTGGATTATCCAAATTGTATTTTGGGTTGGATTTTGACTTGGCCCGATCCAGGTTGAGCCAAGACAATTCAGGCCCAGGTTGAGCAATGTCGACCCAAGTCCACGTCGAACTGAGCGTCCGGGCCCAAGTCGAATTGAGTCGTTATGGACCAAAGTCAAGCCAAGTCATTTCGGACCAAAGTCGAGCCGAGTCATTTCAGACCAAAGTCGAGTCGAGTCATTTCGGGCCAATGTCGAGCCGAGCAGGTTCGGAAAAAAGTCAAGCCAAACAAAGTCGGGACGATGTCGAGTCGTCCGGGCCCAGACCGATGTTGAGTCGCCTAGGCCGATATCGAGCCCAACGAGCCCGGACTGATGTCGAGACGAGCGGGCCTGGATCAATGTTGAGTCGACATTAATAGTAAACATGTTCAACAATACCTTATACAATGAAAAGGAATGGATTCTTTTAAGCTACTCAAGAAGATAACAAATCTTTACTATTAATTTTTCCTTATCTCAGGAAAATATAATGAACATAAATAAACTACCGATTCGAGGATTAATGATTATGTTTGAAAGGCAAATTTTTTAGAAGGCTGCAGCAAACAGATCCAACTTGTTCCAAATTTTACTAAAATATTTCAGAAGTAATTTAAAGTCGACCCAGACAGCACTATATCTCCAATATACATGGAAAAGCAGATTCCTACGATCAGGAGCCACACATATAAACACTCAAATGACAGAATATATGAAGTTAACAAAAATCAAAACTTGGATAATGTACTCTTACGTGTCCAAAAATCAATTTTAGGAATGAACCAATGACTAGAAAAAGTGAAAGAGAGGAATTAAAGGAAAAAGAAAAGGAGAAAGCGTGGGTTGCTAGGGTGGGAGCCGATATCAGAAACTTTAGATGATGCATCAAATCTGATTTAGTTACATGTGTAGCTAAAAAAAGTTAAATAAAAAATAAATTAGTTCATAACATTATATTTAAAAGATAAAAGTACCATTAAAATCTTTTTTTAGATTAAATTACTTTTTAATTCAAAAGTATCATATTTAATTTAAGGGATAGACGTAGGTAAGTATGTATATATGAAACAGGATCAGACATAAAAGTTATCAAAATATTTTTCAATAAATTTCTGTAAAATACAAATGTAACTAATTCAATTGTTAAATTCCACGTTTTTATGAATCAGATTATGTATAGAAAATTTTACAAACACGCACAAATATACACTTCAAAAGTATTTTTAATATTTCATACATTAATATAGTTTATTTATGTTAAGATTAAATAAAACAATTTTTTTTAAAATCATTTCTTAAGATTGATGTTAAACATCTGAAAAATATTGATTTTTTTATTAGTATTATTATTGTGCTGAACAAAAACAAATTATTACTAGTATTGTATATATGTATTAAAAAATCACTTAGAACTACTTAAAGGTTTATCTTAATAAAATTTATAAAAAAAACATGTTTTGTTTTATATTTGCACTAGTGATCTAAATAAATTAACATTTTAATTCCTAAAAATTGTGTAGAACTATTATAATAGTCCAGAAACTATAAAAAAGGTGACTAATATATGTTTCTAAAGTGAAGTAGGTCAATGAAGTTAGTTTTCATCATTATTAGTCATCTCATCCAGGGCCGATTCTGGGCTTCGCGGCCCTTTAATGAAGGCCTACCCAATTGGAGGGTAAAAGAAATATTTTGATATTTAAAAATATATTATTTGCATAAGTTGACTCTTTAGTTTCTCTTATTTAATTATATAATTAACTAATCATAAGTTCAAACTTTTTATAATTTAAAATATTCAATTTTAAAATAATAAAATATATTTCATCATTTTCAACATTTAAAGTAATGGGGAAATTTTAACATTAAAAGGCACGAAATTTTTTATATTAAATAATAAAGTACTCTTTGTTTTTAAATATTTAAAGAAATTATAAACTTTTTATTAATTTTTTCTTTAAAAATGAAGGAAGAAACTGCATTTTATAATACCTTTATTTATTTTGTTTTACATCTAACAAGAAAATGTATACTATAATAATAAAATTATTCACTTTAAAAAATTGTGTTGTCAGTAATGTTTAATTTCTGTTATAATTAGTCATAGATGCTCTTGTCAGGAAGTAAAATTATTTTCCATGTCAAACAATATCATAAACAATTAAAAAAAGTTTATGTAATATTAATAGAGTTAAATCTAACAAAAATAAACATAATTTAATATTTTTTTTTTATAAATGTCTCCAAATCCTTCCCCAAGTTATTAAAAATTTGTATTGGACACGTTTCAGTAACATCTTGAGTTACATTAAGCACCACTCACATCCAATTTGATTGTAAAGACATATAGTGCATAATTAATTATTTTTAAACTTTTTGTATAAATATATTTTTTCTATTTCTTTTTAACTCACATTTCTAACATTTAGATTTCAAGTAACTTTACCTTCACATTTTTTTTTATGTTAAGATTTTGGAAACCTCTATATTTAGTCTTTGACATGTATTTTGAATAAAACTTGGTGGTTTATAATGTAGTTTTTCACAAAAGAAAATTTTAAATGGTACTAATTTTTCCCGTATCCTTTCAAGATCTTTATATATCTTTCAACATATGGTACATATATTTTAAATAAATTAGGTCATACAATTGAATATTGCTCACCAAAACTACCAAATGAAGAATCTATTGAAGATGGAGAAAAAAAGCATCAGGAAAGAACAAAATAAATACAAGTATGGTTAGAAAAGACAAGGAATAAGAAATTAAAAGAAAATTAATAAATACAAGTATGGTTAGAAAAGACAAGGAATAAGAAATTAAAAGAAAATTAGAAGAAATATTTACAAGAGGAAAGCTTAAAAAGATGAAAGAACAAGGAGAAAAATTAAATTGTAATATTTTTTATAGATCATAGAATATTCTAAGGGATTCAAAGCATAATTTATAACCCAAAAGATATAGTTTCACAAGCATTAAGGAATGAAAAACAAACATGAAGATTTTTTATGTTTCACATGTCACTTTAAAGACTACGTGCTTGTGTAACTAGTTACACATGTCACTTTTAAGTGCATGTGAAGGTCGTAACCACTTAACATATCTCTTTCTTGAATCAAGAGACGCTTATATGCCTTCTCCCATGTTCCTCTCCATATTTCAACGGTCATCCATGTGATAATCAAGATTAAAGAATTCATTTTGTGTTAAACATAGGACTAGTGACACCTTAATGTAATCATTAGCTTAATTAGGTTTATGTTATCACTAAGTTTCATCATAACTTTTTATTCATACGTAGGATTCTTTTTCTTGTGTTCACATTTATTGTAACTAACTTCTTTCCATATTTGGCCACACCATTCAACTATAAATAATGTGTCAAGCCTCTCATGTAATCATATTTGAATGGTTGAATGCAAATTGATTCTATGGGACGACTTTGAGTTTCTTAATAGTGTTTCACTCTTGCCTTAATTTTTATCTTGGATAGCTTCTTCAAGTAGAAACTCCTCCTTGCACTTATTCTTTGGAACATCATTCAAAGGTGAAATGTTCTAATAATTCTTTTCCTTAATTCATTTTCTATTTATGTTTGATTGATCTTATTGAGTCTAACTTTTGTTTATTTTGATTTTATGTTTTGTTCTTATGGGTGTTTAGAGTTTGAAAGTGTTAAAATCTCTTTTGAGAGATTACAATAAAGTGAACAAGATTTGGGTTGATTTGGAGCTTACAAACACAGTGATAACCATTTTATAAATTTTATTCTTTCTTGGTTGATCAATTAGTGATTGATTTTAAGAATTAAAAATGAAAACAAATGATTATAAGGACCACAAAATCAATTTCTCCAAGAATTTTGGAAGTCAAAATGTCAAAGAAATAAAAGAAAATAAGTGGTTAAAAGTTAGTTATAAAGCCAAAGTCACATAATTAGTTTGTCCAAACTTCTTGAACACAGTTGACTATTTGTCTCCTATGGAATTTCTGAATTGTATCTCCTCTTTTGTCTGAGTTTTGTCCCCAAAATAATGCTTGTTTTGGGTAACTTTCTTTTGGCATTTTAACATGATTTTATTTTTGTTGAAATTTGTTGCTTAATTTGACCTATTTTTAGTGTCCTTTTAGCTTCTTACCTCCTTCAGGATTTACATTTTCCTCTCTCCCAGCCTGCAACCCTGTACCGTGACAACAAATCTGCCCTTCAAATAGCGTCCAATCAAGTCTTTCATGAACTCACCAAGCACATCGAAATTGATTGTCACCTAGTTCGTGAAAAACTTAACTCTAATCTTCTCAAACTGCTGCTCATTACTTCTGCCATGCAAGTTGCTGACATATTCACCAAGCTCCTTGCTTCCACACAGTTCTCTACTCTCAAATTCAAGCTGGGTCTGACAAATATCTACTCCCCAGCTTGAGAGGGGTGTTAACATATTTAGTTTTTCTGTTTTAAGTTATTGGGCTTTGTTTGTTTGGTCCAATTTTCCTTTTCTGTTTCAGTATGTCTTAGTCTTTTTCTTATATATACACCATGTATTTTACTCTCTAATACACAAGTAAATAAGAATTTCTTTTGTATTTTTTTTCTCTGCTTTTCTCTCTTTTATGTTTAAGTCATTGTCTCTTTTTTATTTGCAATTAGGGTTCATCATAACCTCCCTTTCTCTATTGCGATTTCGTGTGATTACGTGCGCTTCATTTGATGCACCACATCAGACAATGAATAT
Source organism: Phaseolus vulgaris (assembly GCF_000499845.2). Taxonomy (NCBI): domain Eukaryota; kingdom Viridiplantae; phylum Streptophyta; class Magnoliopsida; order Fabales; family Fabaceae; genus Phaseolus; species Phaseolus vulgaris. Next base: position 32,927,115 of record NC_023758.2, read on the forward strand.
TCATCTTCATTATCTATAATAAAGAGCTTCTTTTAACTTTAGCCACAATGTTGTTGATGTTTTCTCCTCTACAACTTCATGAAAAAACTCATTTGACAACAAACAAAGAATCATTGGATGATTATTTTCTTCTTGTTGCTCTTAAACATGTCTTTTTATGTGTGATATACTCCTGGAAACCAATGTTCTCACACAATTTGCTCCTTAATTAAAGCTCTCATCTTAATTCTCCATAGGTTGAATTTTATTTTATTTTTTGTCATTAAACTTTTCAATTTTGGAAGTGATATTCATAGTCTTTCAAGAATTTATCAATAGATGCAAAAGGAGATCAAAATTTGCTTTGATACCATTTCTCATGAACCAAGTTCCAAATTTTGCATAAGATAAAGTGAAATTGTTGTACAAAGTAAGTTGGCATCGCACCAAAGACAAAAGGCAAATAACAAACATAAAGTTAAAAATCAATAAAATCGACTCATGTTTTATGCAAGATAAGCATTAAGTTTCATCTAGTATCTCACTTGTTTCATCATCCAACTCACTCTTATAAAGAGGATACAAAACAATTACAATTAGTTAGAACTGAAAAAACACAATTCTAGCTATCAAACAAAACATATATAAAAATTACTTGTTCATTAAATGATCTAATATTTTCGTCATTAGACTACCTACTCTAAACGTTATTAGATTGTTTACCCATTAGATGTATACAATGAAACTGTCTATCCTAAAAAAAATAGAGTATATCAAGATATTTTTTTCTACATTCAAATATCATATACTCATTATTAATAAAGGCTAGTAAAGTTAATTATAAATTTTGATTGATCTACATTAAATTACATTCAAGTATCTTATATTCTTTACTAAATGTTAGTAAAATGAATTATAAATTTTGATTATCAAAAGTTAGACTCAAAATAAACAAATTCTTATATGTTGACAAAGAGGATACAAGTTTAACTAGATCCTTGTCTTGTAAATCCTCATTATAATAATGTGCTAATTACTAAATATGAGTCATAAAATTGTATTTTTCTTAAGTCAAACATAAAGAAACACTATAAGAAAATCATTAAATAGAAACTAATTTTAGAAGAAGAAAAAATTAGTTGTTATATTGACTAAGTAAGAAACCATCTTAGAGACTAAAAAAAATTGGTTTCTAAATTAGTTTCTATTATTGTTAAATAGAATCTAAATAATTGGTAGTTAAAACTTTGGTAGCATTAGATACCAATTTAGAAACTATTTAACAATAATAAAAAGTAATTTAGAAACAAAAATTATTTTAGTTTTTAAAATGGTCTCTAATTTAGTCAATATAACAACTAATTATTTTTTTTTTCTAAAATTGATTTTTATAAAATGATTTACTTTAAGTGAAATGAAATGAAAACCCTAATTCTTAGTTAAGAAAATTTAGACGGGATTACTTCATCGTCTCTCAATCATCATCATTTGTGAAAGTCTGGAGTACCTACTCTGCCTAATGTTTTGAGGTGTTTTCTAAGCCAACCATTTGCTTTTGCAATTTAGCCTAGAAGGTTAGTACCTCTCTTTATGTTTATATCTAACTGTGGGAAAAGGTCATCAACTTGTCCTCTTATTTCTATTTATTGCTTATGTGGAAGGCTAGGAAGAACACAAAGGCATGGTGCCTCTTCACATCTTTACCTATAAGCAGTATTGGCCCTACTCAAGCATCACTCAACTACTACTGGTGTTAGTGCTTTGTCCTATGTAGCCTACCCTTCCTCCTACTATTGGCTTGGTACCTATAAATGAATTTGCAATATTGTTTTAACTAAGCTTAACTTTTTCTTCTTCATTTCCTAATGTATTTATTGAAAAAGTTGAGTAAATTTAGTAAAATCATTTCCAAGGATGATATATTTATTGTTGTTCTTATTATTTGTGAAACAATATTAAACTAGTTATTATGAGAGAGAAAAATACTTTGATCTAAAAGAAAAGTTCAATCAATATGTTATTTTATCCAATTTGATCCTAATTCGACATTAAAAATGTAGAGAAGTTTGAGAATTTAAAAACTATGAAGATTAAAGTAAGAAGAAATAAAAAGGAAAAATTCTACCTTCACCTTCATATATTCCCTCTGTATTTCTATATTTTTTTTAATTCTAAAAATACTTTTTTAGTATGGTAAAGAGTGTGATATCTTCTTCTTCATTTTCAAGTAGTGGTGGTTGTTGTTGTTTGTGGTGGTTGGTGGTGAACGTTGGTGGTTGAGGTAAGTTTGTCTTTCTAGTAGTGATAGCTATGTTTTAGTTCGCTTATTTATTTATTTTTCATTTTTTTAGAAGCCACAAACTTAGAAAAAAATAAGGAGATGCAAAAATAGGGTACAAAACTCAAAAAAAAATCTTCACACTGGAAATGTCGAATATAACAAATCTTCTTGTCAGTCTTATCACACACTCAAATGATAAAATGATAAGATTACTCTCTCAAATAGTACGAATGAAAAAAGAATGGAAAGACACATATTAGAAGAAAGAAAAAAAATATAAAATGTGGGAATACAACTAATGTATTTAAAAAGTGAAATTATGTTTTATTTAATATTATTTCAAAAATTTCAAAAATATTAAAATCGACTTTTTACAATTGATTAATATAAAGATAAAAAGGAAAAGATGGAGGGAGAATTTGAAAATAAATAAGAAATTTCCGAACCTAAAGACAGTATTAACTGTTGTGATAATCATTGCAGTCCATTAAGTTTCTTTTATTGAGAGTGAATTGGCATTAGTTATGAGAATGGGATTGGGCTTGAAGAATCCCGAATTGGGCTTATTTGATCCCAAAATTTTGGATGGGCGTGGGCACCACCTTGGGCCGTCATGGTATGCTACGACAACCTATGACCTACACTCACATCGGCTTTCTAGGGTAAATAAACACACTTGACCCTAACTGGCATGATGATTCAACAGTAGTTAATGTCAGATGTTACTTGGCAGAGGAAGTAATGGTAGGGTCACGACACAACATTCATGTTTTCTCATCTTAACCCATCACTATCACTTTTGTAATAAAATCAGACGGCGACGTTTTCCAACTCTATAACCTCCAAACCTCAATTTAGATTATGCAATTACAGGTTCAGCGATGCAATGCCACCTTCAAAGTAGTTTGTTGCCCCCAAAAACACCTCCCATTAAAACATTACTCCTACATTTTAGTTACTTCTTTCACCCATAACCACAAAACTTAATAAATAAAAACACATGCTTTGTTTATATATATAAACTAATTTTAACATTTTTTTTCCCTGTCCAATAACATTATGCGATCAAATTATTACATTTTATAAAATATTTATAAAATAACTTGTCCTTTAGCACGTTTCCTAAATTATTATTTCTCAGTGCGACTTCGGTTATTAGGAAGTTCAATTCTCATTCATTTACTTTGAAATTTTCGTTTATTGTACTGGAATTCTCCCCAAATTCGACTGAGACCGAATTCTGGGAGATACAAATTTAAGTGTTTCTTTTTATGTTTATTTTTTTAGGCACAAAAGCGAAGTATTTCTCCAACTAAGGTACAAAAGAGTCTACTTAAAAGAATTTTTCTACGTATTGGTGATCAGTCATAGTCAAATTTCTCATTTAATACTCACTTTCATATCAATAGAAATAAGATGAAAAGTAAAATAATTACTTCTTTTTTGCAAAAAGAAACAAAAATAGTAATAAAAGGGTCTGAAATAACATATACTTGTAATGTAAACAACAATGTAGAAAAAATGTAACACTGGACTCTGTAAGACAATCATTTCAAAGTTCTCTTGTGTGGTTCAACAGTCAATTATAAAAATTTGGGTCTCAATTATGAAAGAAACAGTCAAATTTACTATTTACATGGGTAAAAGTAACATTGAAAATTCTGTGGAGATATTTTGACAACGGGAGCTGAAAGTGATTGACCGAGAATATTTTATCTCGAGTTCGCATTAAGTGTGGGATTTAAGTGGAATTGATATATTTATGATGGTGTTTGAAACAGTTAAAATAAATGTATGTTAGTTTTCCAAACTAACAAGTTTGTTTGTTAGTGTCCATAGTTCCCCCAAAGGAATTGAGTGATAAAAAAAATAGGCACATGGGTCATGTGAGTGGCATGAATTTGCAGAGATTTTGGTGATGGGGGTAGGATGTTGCACAGTTGGGCATCTTGAATGCATAAATTGGATGGAGTCAGTTGCTGAAATTGTGGCTTAGTTATTGCATCACAGGCCCATGAGAAAAGGATGTTCCCAACAGTTCCCATTCCCAACCCTTTCTTCTATTTTCATCATCATTCCACTAAAACAGTTCAAAAAAATCACTTTTTAATAGCGAAATGAAAAAAAGTCAAACAAGGCTTAGCTTGAATTGAAACTGGGAACAGGAACACCTATTTATTCATGATAATCTTAAAAATGAAGGAGTACACAAATACTACTTTACTATACCAATTCCTGTCCTTTCCTAGCTTCTTACACGTATCACCCTATTCAGTCCTTCTGTCTCCCAATTTGTTTTAATTAGTACCTTCCTATTCTTAGCCATATATTCTAAGTAACAAACGAATGTCTCGGACACATTTAATATCCAAATCATCCGTTTCAATCTTCATTTGGCTGGTCGACAAATTTAACCTAAGGAATTGTTCATACAGAAAGCGCCAAAAACTAGAAGAAAAGGAGGAGCATGAAAATGAAAATGAAAATGAAAATGAATAGAGAAGGGTTATAGTAATCAAATTTAATTATATTATGTTATTATTATTATTATTATTGAAGGGGGTCCCCATGTGATAAAAAGAAAGGAAATCACAACAGAGATAGCTGTGAAGTATGATTCTCAACAGCAGTGACGCAAGGATCACAGTCACCAAACTGAAGCAACTATCCTTTCTGTTTACCTCGAATGGCTTCTCAGTAATGTTGGACCACACCTATATTGAGGAGCTTCCGGGGAAGGCTGCAGCTTTTTGTTCGGTTCTAACTTTGATCATGTGGCTCCTACTCCAAGGAAGTCAATAAATGGAGGAGGAATTGCATCTGAGGGGTCACTGCTCATGGCTTGATCTCTGTGTTCTGCCACTGATGATAGTGAAGCTTCACTGCCCAGTATCTGTGCTGTGGAATTTGAGAAACTGTAAAAGTTGTGATTGTTTTGGTGTTGCATTAGCATCAGATATTGGGGGTAATGAGAGTAAAAACCAGACGGCGGGTTATGGTTCTGGCCAAAATACTCTCCCACCATGTCATTGCTTCTACTACCTGCAGGTCCAAACAGCAGTGCTTTAAGCTATAGTATTATGAAAAGAATGTGATTATAAATGTGCAAGTTTTTTTGGGGGGAGGACTAGTTAAGCTGCGACCCAAAAAGGGTTGCATCAGTCACTGTTGCAGACCAAAAAGATAGACGGAGAAAATCACAAAAGTAACACATTTAACTTTGTTGAAAAGTAAGATACAGTGACTTGAATGCTAATGAATGAAGTTGTAACCACAAGCATTTGAAGGCCAGAAATTTAGTGCGGATTTGAAATGGGCACCAACCTGAAAAGAAATCAAGCGGTGTTTGTTGAGGATACAAGGCAATATGAGGAGGGGCCAGCTTGGTGGTTGAGTTTGCTTCTTTGGAAGCAGTCATGTGGGGTGAGCCATTTAAGCCATACTCAACCCCACCACCAGGAGGAGCAACTACTCCATGGAAGGGTGCAGCAGCATATGGGAAACTTGGCATGTTATTGTTGTTGGCAAGTCCTCCGTTTGGGAGATTGAGACAATAGGGTGGTGGTGGTTCTGTCCCTGCAGTGGCTGTGTCTCTAGAGACATTGCTGCTTGTTGTGTTTTCCTCCACTCTCCTGTAAACAGATTGGCTCAGCCTCCTCCTCCTGTAGGCACTAGACTGTTCTCTGTACTTTCTGGCCATTATAACGTGCCAGTGATTCTTCACTGCATTATCTGTTCTTCCAGGGAAAAGCCTAGCAATCATGGCCCATTTGTTGCCATAAATCCTATGTGCCTGCATTAGTCTCTCTTCCTCTTCTTCACTGAACGCTCTCCTATTGATTCTCGGGTCCAACTGGTTGAACCATCTCAGCCTACAACTCTTGCCTAAAAACACAAAACATCCACCAATGAGATCTCAACAAACGAAGATAAATGAAAAAACATTTAATGATAAAAAAAAGGGTCACCACTAAAACATTAAAAACAAAACATAAAAATTCTTAGTAAAAAAATGAAGCATGGGTTTATATCTATCTGATATCCATTTGCACTAGTTTTCTCACCTGATCTTCCTTCTAACTTTTCGGCTATGAGGTTCCAGTTCTGAGGGCCATAGAGAGCCACAAGCTCCTTGAGCTTGGAATCTTCTGCTGGTCTCCAATGCCCCCTTGCACAGAGCTTGGAATGCCCCGAACCACTATTAGAATTCTCATTAGGGTTCTCTTCGTTAAAGTTATTAGCATTATGGTTAACTTTGTCACTGTCTTCCCCACCCCCATCATCACTGCTATCAGACCCTTTACCCTCATCCGCCCCATCACTGTTGGGATGTTCCTCAAAGTTCCTCCCAAGGCATTCCCTCATAAAGGGCAAACCCCAGTTTGAGCCGCCGTTGGAGACATAACAATCTTGATGAGACGAAACCACACCGTAGTTAGAACAAAGAGAAAGAGAATCCATGTCAGCATAGACCATTCCCATGGAGGGAGGGGAAGAAGAGTAGGAGGAAGAAGAAGCGTATCGAGTGAGGTTTTCTTGTGAAGAGTAGACGACACTAGCAGGCCACGCCTTCATGTTCTCAGACTTAGTCACAAGTGTTGAAGAAGGGAATATGAATGTTGTGAAGTGTTGCAAAGTAGAAAAAGCGAGGATGAGTAAGAAGAAGAATATTTTATGCGATGAAGAGGAGGAGTAACATGAGAGTAAAGTTTGATAGGACAGATAGTGAAGGGGAAGAACAGTTTATGCAGAAGATAAAAGAGCTAAAAGTGCTTTGGTTTCAAAAGTTTCTGGTGGTGAAGGCTTTCAAGAGATATCCCTACAAGGATGCTTCCTTCACTAACAAGACCATTGGTTCAATGAGAAGGCAAGAGAGAGAGAGAAGGGAGGTGTTTGAAGCAGTTAGGTACCCAGACTGAGGCAATGAGTCTGGCATTCTTCATTTAACCAGTTGCTGTCATTATATTACTACTATTTATTCTATTCTTTTAACAAATCACACCTCACTCACACGTGTGAGAGTGAGAGACAGGGAGAAAGTAATATATTTTCTCTCTCCATTCATGGGGGGTTGCAGGGTCTTAGGCTGTCTCTCTCTAAATTGACAAGAAAGACAGTAATGTGATGGGTGCTTACTTGGGCTTGTGGCAGCAGCAGGGACATCTTTCTTTTCAAAGCACATCAAAATTGAGGGCTTTGCTTTGCCATTGTTACACAACACAACGGAACAAGCCTTGTCATGTTCATATGCACTAGCACTAGTAAATGACCCTAGCATAGCCTATTCATCAACCTATTTTCTCTCTCTTTCAATATCTCTGTCCCCATCAACATCAGCGTCACTGCATAACTCCCTCCTTCTGCTTGTGCTTATGTTTTTCCTTGGTCGTGCTATTAACTAGATGCAATGCAATGCAATGGAATTCAAAGAGGGTTCAGTAACCTTGGTTTCAGTTGAGGTAACCACTTGAAGTCGACTTAACGACCAACCAATCCCTTCGCTAAAGACTACACTTTCTATACCTCAACTCATTTACAATTAACTACAAATTTCTAATTTTACATTCATTCATCTTTTTTATCATTATGCATCAAAATTAAATATACTTTTAAACAATTCTTAATTATAGTTACTCCAAATGCTACTTATCTTTAAATTAATACAAAATGCTATTTTTAAAGTAATAACAGTAAATAGAATACAATTCATTCAAAACAAATTGTACTTCATAAACAGTTATTATATTTATGTCTGCTGAAATAAATGTACAGGATTTTAGACTACTCCTTTTAGGATTAATGTATTCTCGTGTTAGTTTAGGATAAGTTGGTACAATACACTGTTCATTTATTGAAATTTACACTGTCACTCCATTATATTAATGTGTTTATAACAAAATTATTAGTATTAATATTACATAATTCTTTTGTCAAATTTCTTTAAATGTTATTTATCTAAAGAAATATTTTGTTTGATTTTATTTTTCATAAATTAATTGTATTAATTGATTAAAACTTACTAAGGTAACTTTCATTTTATTATTTTCAAAAAAAAAAAATTGTTCCTTAACTTGGTTTAACATTTTTCTTAGTTGCTTATAATCTTCTAACTGCCTTCACTGATATATTTATGAATTATTATATCTGTATTTGTACTATTAACCATAAATTATTTTAACAGAAAATGATAATATTTATTTCATTCAGTCTACTACGAGTTGTTCATTTTAGCATTGTTTTTGGAATAGTATAAAGTGGAGGGGGAAACTAACAAAAGATGGAAGGCATGAAATATAAATAAATAAACAGAAATAAACGGCTAAACTCTCCAAAACAATCTTTAAAATATTTATTTCTTTGTTTATTTCAAAATAATATTCATTTGCTTGTATTTTTTAAATAAAAAAAACTTTATTTTTATTTTATTTTTCACCGGCTTCTTTCTTTTCTTTTCAACAAAATAATTTATATATCACTTTTTACTCCTCTCTAATTCTTCTTTTTCTTTATCCTTAATCAAACAATCTCTATTTTCGCTTATTTATTTCGCACCTCTTTCTATTCTATGTTTTTTCTTTCATTTCTTTTATTTCTTTCATTCCTACTAAACAAGAATTTATGTTCCATCTACTTTACTTTACTCTCTTTTTTTACTCCCTTACTTTTTTTTTTTACAATCCCAATTCAAGCTAAAGATAAGACTTTAAAAATAAAAAATATATTTAGTATTTTATTTTTTTAATTTAATTTTTCTTCCAGCCTAAACTTTTGGATAAAAAACTATTTCCTCATTTTAAGAAATAATGGATGGGGAAAAAATATGTAAAATCAATTTAAATAGCATAAATTATTTTAATGATTATAAGAATACAGTACTGAAATAATTTGTGGACAATTTATCAAGGAAAAAGTTTTCATAATTAGTGGAAATTTGATTATCAAAATAATTAACTCAGCGACAAAATTTCAGAAAATTTTATAAGCAAATTCCTCTTTTGAAAATTCCTTCTTTTTACTCATTTACTTAGCGAAAATCATATTCTAAAGCTAATTTTTCTTCAATTATTTTCCTCTTTAAATTGCTTCAAAACGGTCGTCTTCTTGAATCTACATACCCATAAAAAATTAACAAACTTTAGAAGCAATACGTTCATCACTAATTCATGTTGTATATATATTATTTTATACAATTTTGTTTAAACTGAAAAACCATATATATATATATATATATATATATATATATATAATCCAAATATAGATTTGCATTAATTGAGAGACATTAAAAAAATAATAAGAATACAAATTATAAATATATGCATTATAGAAGAAAGTATTTTAACAATTTGAATTGGTTACAAACTCTCACCTAAACATACAAGATCATCTACTCTACATGTATAAAATATGATCATAAAAGTTAAATCATAATCAAAATAAGCACAAGGATATGTGAACATAAAACAAGGTTATAACAGCATACATATATGTGTTTAATTATGAGTTATTAATCATCTCATCATTCTCACCTATTTCTTGTTTCAATAAAAATTTAAGAAAATTAATTTTTACTCTCATCCCTTGCCTCAACAAACATCAAAAGGACTTTAACAGCTTTCACAAGACGTGTATTGAGCACTTCTCACCGAAGAGTAACATCTAACCAATACTAACTTCTACTATCCCATTAAAAGTTCTTTGGTGTGGTTAGTATAATTCAATGAGTATACTACAAGAACCTTCTTTCTTTTGTTATCTTAATGTATATGATTTAAATTATCATTAAATTTAAAATTCTCTCTTTAGTAATGAGTTCCAATACTTAATACTACACTAAAAAAAAGTAGTCTAGAACATCATATAAAGTATTTGTCATTTCTTATTCATAATAAACAACACACACCTATACCTTCCTTGTGTATAGCACTTAAATAAATACAATAACATTTCAATATGTCATATTAATCACAAAATATATATTTTATGAAATAGTTTCTTTTGATTTAATAAAACATATTTTAAGGTACAAGGAAACATTGTTTCATCATCGTTCATCCTAGAGGAGAAAGAACTTATTTGGTATTTCCCTTAATCATGTTAAGAATAGAGCAACAAGATCCAAAGATTAAGCGGCAATCCAACATTTAAGTGATATACATCTTTTTCTCTCTTACATGAATGTTCATATGGTCAATTAAGCAACCAAACTCATAAAGGAGAGAGAATTGATATGACTTCTCTCTCTCTTGAACAACAAGTCATAACTTGATCGTTGAGCAGCATCATTTGAGTACCCAATTTAACTCTTCAGCAAAGTGTTATGTCATCACATTTAATACCATCATTAGAATCTTACTTGAACAACTTACATATTGATTAAATGATATTCAAGTTTCAATAAACAAAAAATTATAATTGAACCAAATCTTAGAAAATTTATTACTTTTCAAAAGGTTTTTCAACCAATATTTTACCTAAAATTAACAAGTTTTCAGCTTAACTAGTTTTCTAACACCCAAACTGGTGGCAGAGCCCCCAGCCACACTAAACCACACAAAAAGGAGTATGAAGACCTAGAGGTTGTTTATGGATTTATTTGCACATACAGGTCTAATTGGGCTTTTGTTTATTTTTGTAGGCCCAATCAAGAGGACAACTCCAAGGTGAAGGAATGTACAAACATATCCAAGAATACCTCCAAGTCATCAAAATATAAACTAGAGCTTTGGTCAGAAGAACACAAGACTGAGTTTCTGGTAACTAGTCAACATTAATTTTGGGTCAAGCTTTAGCTTAAATAAATTGTATAAAGTTGTTTAGGATTTCATGGGCCATGTATTGGGCCTAGTAGCATAAAATAATTGGACCAGATATTTGGGCCAAGTAGCATAGGTTTTTGGGCTTGTATTTTTGTCAATAGTAAAATAGGTCTAGTTAAGGTTAAAAGTGACTAGTTAGGGTAACAATTGGGCTTCTTTGAGCCCACTGTAACCCTAAAAATTCTAGGATATATTAGAGGATGAAAATTACCTTGGTATGGAGCACATGGATGCCCACATGGCAATCAAAGAGTGGAGAGGATTTAGCATGGAAGGTGTGAGCTCAACATGGAAAGCATGACTCCACATGGCACCTTCTCATTAGAGAGTTTTATTTTGAAATTTCAAATTTTGGCTCCAAAATGTTCAACCCTCTCTCCTATAAATTGAGGTGCTTGGCTCATGAATTATTAAGATCAATATATGAGTGAATTGCTGCCAAGTTTGCAAGCCTTCTCACTTCCTTTTCTAGACCTCTCTAAGACAGACACCTTGATCTTCTTTTTTACCTCTCCAAGTGATATGGTCCAACCAATCACTCTCCCTACTCTTCATGCAATTCAAGGAAACCATAGTTTCATTGGAGTCATCCTTGTTCCACTCCTTCCATTGAGCCGCTAACTCCAACAAAAATTCAAGGAAATCAATCGGTCATGAAGGCAACACCATCATTTGGTATCAAGAGCTTTGGTTCTTCAAGACATAAGTGTCTTTTCTTTATTTAGTTTTTGTGTTTTCTTCATTTCCATGTTGTTCATCATTTTCTTAATTGTCTTGTTGTTTTTAATTTTCAATTTAGTTCATGTTGTTGTTTGAAAAAATTTATTCGATGCATTTGTGTTCAACTGTTTTGAACATTCCGGTTTCAATGTGTTTAGGTTTCCATTAAGTAAGTTGTGTTGTTTTTATTTTAATTGAGTTGTTCTTGCTGTTTTAATTGGTGCATTCACATTTTATTTTAGTCATTTTAATTTTTGAATCCATTCATGTATTGTGAATGTCATGTTCATCCAAAATTGTCATCACTTCTATGTAGTACTTTTGTTGTTAATTTTGGTTGCTTGATTTTAATTTGAGTACAATTTTAATTCAGAAATTTAGATTTGGTGCCTTTTAATTTTTCCAGATTTGAGTTCATACTTGTTGTTAATTCGATACAAGTTTATTTTCCATTCAATTCCATTATGTTATTGAAGTTTTCAATGTTGTTCTTAATTCCAATTTAGGTTTTCCCTATTTTACAGTTTCTATGCTGGCTGAAAACATTTAGCAAAATTAATTGTGTTGGTGAAAAAATTCTAAAATTTTGGATTTGAGTAGTTTGATGTGTTAAGAAAAGTGAAACAAAGAAGTATATCAAAATTCGAAATAGAAAAAAAAATGGTAAATGAAAAATGGACAGAGTGTAAAAAAATCTAACTCTGGAAAATTTGAATCAGCAGTAAATTTGAAAACATTATTGCAATTATTTGACACATTGTTTTTGTAAAATTCCAGCGCCTACTTTGAGTTTAAACATTGAAGTTTCTATGGTTAAAATTTCAAATTCAAATTTGAAGTAATCTGTCCAGCATAAATTGGACAAGTTAAAAGAAAATTTACACAAAATTATGTAGTACTATTTTGGTTTTATTCATCTATTCTAGTGTCATTCTCTAAGATTCAATTTGTGCGCTACCTTTTCTTGTGAGCTTTAATTTTTTGCTTGTCAATTTTTCGACCACTCTTTCAAGTCATGTCAATTTCCAATTCCATTTGAAGTAGTCCTTAATTTTTAAATTTGAGTTTTGTTGCTTTGAAATTGTTTGACCTCTTTTGGTGGAAGTGACGTAATGTGCTTTGGTGAGTTGTGGAGCTGAAATTTTTTGGTGCAAGCTACATCACTAAAGAGGTAAAAACATAATATCTAAGGTTGAGTTTCCTAAAGAGGCAAAGCAAGGGACAACAACAACCTCACACAAAAATATACACAAAATACCAAAAGGAGCTACAAGTGAAGGAGTGCATAGAATAGACCTTTAATTTTTGTGCATAAAAAAATTGTTGACCTAATTTTCTTTGTATTTCTTTGAGTAGTAATTTGCAAGACTTTGATTAATTAGTGGATTCAATTCTTTTTTAGTCGGTGAGTGTGTCTTCAAGGTTCAAAGTGCCAAGAAGTCTAACCTTAGGAAACGCCTGATTTAAAAAGTTTTCTAGTTAGCAATTTCTTTCAAGTGTTTTATTGCTTTGCATTGTTTTTCTTGCATTAAAAATTTGTTTTCATCTTTGATTGTGCTCTAAGTAAATTGCTTAGATAAATGCTTGTGAAAGTGTTGTGGGATAGTATCTGGCAAGAAAAACTTGGTACTTAAGAGATCCTAGTGATCCACCTCCCTTTGCTGGGAAATTACCTACTTCACTCCACCTATCTTTCTTTTTGAAAATTACTTTTATCACATAACTCTAAACATGTCTACTCATTTTTCAAGTCATAGTGAAAGTGATAGAAAATCCACAAAATTTCTTTTGAAACAATTGGCTAGATATTTTAAATCACTATCACTATGAGAATTGCAAGATGAGACTCAAATTTTGGAAGATAAAAAAGAAAGAGATGTCCATCTTGCAATATTGGAAGAAGAGTTAAAAATTGTTAGAGAAAAAGATGAATACATAAGAAAATTAAAAAAAATCTTCACATTCATCTAGTTCTAGGTCGAGTGACTCACATGTTGAAGGGAGTCTTAGAGTAAGTGAATATTATCAACCTCCACCTAGAAGAACTAGAAGAGAAAGCCAACCTAAAGAGACTAGGGTAGACCTACCTTATTTTTATGGGAAGGAAAATGTTGAAACTTATTTAGATTGGAAAATGAAAGTGGAACAACTTTTTGTTTGCCATCATGTGAGTGAGGAAAGGAAGGTACCCTTAGCCACTTTAAGCTTTGAAGCAAATGCTATGTATTGGTGGACAACCCTAGAGAGATAGGCGCCACCACAAGGACCCTCCCATTGAATATTTTTATGACCTTAGGGGAGCCTTGAGATGTCGCCATATTCCTTCTTACTACAATAGGGACAAGCTCCAAAGACTCCAACAAAAGAGCATGAGTGTAGAATAATATAGGCAAAAGATGGAGCTTTACATTATCAGAGCCTCTATTAGGGAGGAAGAAACCACCATCATAGCTAGGTTACTTAGTGGTCTCAATCTTGAGATAAGAGATAAAGTGAAACTCTTGCCTTATATGGACTTGAATGACTTGAGCCAACTTTGCATAAAAGTTGAGCAACAAATTTTGAGAAAATGATCAAGTTGCAAGGAGAGTTCTTACTCTAGCTCTTATTCCAAGAAAGAGTATAAAAAGGAAAGGGAGGATAGTTTTTCAAAAGAAAAATCAAAATTAGAAACTCCCAAAAGCCTCAGAAAGGACGTGTTTGCCCCACAAACCCGCAATAGAGACATACAATGCTTTAAATGTCTTGGTAAAGGTCACATAGCGTCCCAATGCCCAAATAGGAGAACCATGATCTTAAGAGGGAGGGATGAATATAGTAGCCAAGATGACGAGTCTAACGGGGAAGAGAACAAAGAGAAAAGTGAGGGAGCATATCCATGTGAGGGGGAATTATTGATTAGAAGAACCTTCAACAATCAACCTAGCATGAAACATGAGACACAAAGAGAGAACATCTTTCATACAAGATGTAAAGTTTTAGAAAATACTTGTTATCTCAGTGTGGATAGTGGATCTTGTTGCAATTGTTGTAGCACTAGGTTGGTTGAAAATCTTGATCTACAAGTTATACCCAACCCAAAACCTTATAAACTTAAATGGTTGAATAAAGATGGGGACTTAACTGTAGATAAGCAGTTAAAAGTCAGTCTTTCTATGGGGAATTACAAAGATGATGTTTTATGTGATGTAGTATCCATGGAAGTTTGCCACATCTTATTGGGAAGACCATGACAATTTGATAAGAAAACTACCAATGATGGTTTTACCAACGAGATAACTTTTACCCAGAGGGAAAAGAAGTTTGTACTTTATCCTTTAAGACCCTTACAAGTGGTAAAGGACCAAGTACAAATGAAATTAAAAAAAGAAAATGAGAAAACCTATCCTTGTGAGGTTGAATTGCTCATGATTCAACATAACCCTGAAAATCAATCTAGTCCTCTATCTAATTCATAAAGAGAGAATGTAGTCCATACAAGTAAAATTTTAGAAAGTATTTGTTCTCTGATTGTTGATAGTGGATTGTGTTGTAACTGTTGCATTACTAGACTGGTTAAAAAGTTAAATCTTCTTGTCATTCCCCATTCCAAACCTAATAAGCTTTAGTGGCTAACTGATGAAGGAGAATTGACAGTTAACCAACAAGTGAAGGTCGAGTTATTTATGAGCATCTATAAAGATAAAATTTTATGTCATGTATTGCCTATGGAAACTTGTCATGTCTTATTCGGAGGACCATGACAATTTGCTGAAAACTTCATGCATAATGGTTGTACCAACGAGATTACCTTCTCACATGAAAGAAAGAAATATCTTTTTTATCCTTTAACACCTTTTCAGGTGTTAGATGATCAAATAAGATTAAAACAGAAAATAAAAACTGTAAAATCACTAGCTCTTCTAGAACAAAAGGTAGTGTCTAGAATAAAATTCTAGAACAAGGGAGGAAAAACTTAAAAAAAGAAATTTATGTACTCCTCTCTAAAGAAATCTTGTGAAAAGTTGTAAAAAACAATAGAAAAACAAGAGGAATGACAACTTAATAAGACTTATTTTTATACAACTGTTGAAACTAACTCATTTGATTTGTTTGATGACTCCAACAAATGGTCATTTGATCCTAGAGAACGAGCGTAGTTTTCAAAATAGGAATAATCTGTTGTTCGAGATCAACCTTGTAAATCTGAGGATAGATCCTCTCAAGAAGGAGGGGATGAAGGTAGAGCCCCCAGCCACACACAACCACACAATAAGGAGGATGCAGACCTAGAGGTTGTTTATGGATTTATTTGCACATATGGGCCTAATTGGGCTTTTGTTTATTTTTGTAGGCCCAATCAAGAGGACAACTCTAGGGTGAAGGAATGTACAAACATATCCAAGAAGATGTCCAAGTCATCAAAACATAAATTAGAGCTTTGGTCAGGAGAAAACAAGACTGAGTTTCTACTAACTAGTCAACATTAATTTTGGGTCAAGCTTTAGCTTAAATAAATTGTATAAAGTTGTTTAGGATTTCATGGGCCATGGGCTTAGTAGCATAAAATAATTAGACCAAATATTTGAACCAAGTAGCATAGGTTTTTGGGTTTGTATTTTTGTCAATAGTAAAATAGGTCTAGTTAAGGTTAAAATGGCTAGTTAGGGTCAATTGAGCTTCTTTGAGCCCAATGTAAACCTAAAATGTCTAGGGTATATTAGAGGATGAAAATTACCTTGGCATGAAGCACATGGATGTCCACATGACAACCTGAGAGTGGAGAGGATTTACCATGGAAGGTGTGAGTTCAACCTGGAAAGTATGACTTCACATGACACCTTCTCATTAGAGAGTTTTATTTTGAATTATCATGAATTGCATATATGAAATACAATTAAGTTAACTTCCTTTATCTCGAAAGATTGCATCCCTCAAGATTATTACTTCAAAACTAAAGAAAATTCATGAAATTTATAACTTTCTCTCAAACAATTTATTCACAAATCACATACATTATTACACACATAGATTAATTGATATTCATCTTTATCAATCAGATCACACATACACAAAGAATTTTGAAATGATGTGAAAGCTTACTATAACAAAATATTTATTAGGTAATCTTGATCTAAGTTCAATATATATATATGATAGTGGAGTCAGATCTAAAAAAATATGAGTATCTTCTAAAAATTCTAAGAAAATATAGAAGAAATAAATTATAGAAAAATGATCGTTTTTATAAAATATATAAGTACAAATGATATTCACCCTAATTATATTTATAAGATACAAATTAGAAGCTTTTCTTTCATAAAAACTAATCTAAATATAATTCTTACATTAATAATTTGTTATGAAATATATTTAATTAGCAAGTTTTTTAAAATATAGATGGTAAATGGAATACATTAATAATTTTTCCCTTAAAAAGTGTAACTAGGAATTTTGTTTAGAATATTAATAATGAGAGGCTAAGGAATTGAAACTAATAAAACAAGTCTTATAAATATCAAAATTAATTTAAAAAAAACATGTAATTTGTAAGAAACTCAATATTACTAACAAAACTAACTATGTTTTTAGTTATAGGGAATTAATTAATTAATTATTTCTTAGAAAAATATGTCTTAAAAATAAAAATATTCCTATTTTAGACTTATGCAAAACTTGAACAAATTTCTTTCAAAAAGTGAGATATTTTTTGTTACAGAAAACACTAAAATTATAAATGTTATATCACTAAAAAAAATCATGAAATAGAAACTAATTCTTAGAAATCAAAATAATTAATTGTAATAGTAATTATTTTTTTTTAATTTTTAAAATAATTTTTAATTTAATTTGCAACTAATTATTTTAATTTTAAAAATTAATTTTTATTTTCATGATTTCGTGTATAAAATATATTAAACCAAAATACATATTCAAATCATCATATACATTGATTTTTTTTTAGTTAATATTTACTTTTCAAGATTTTTTTTTTTTAGGTATTGGAATTATAAAAGTACCTTGAAACACACACTTGTGTGTATCTTATAATTTAAAAATACAGATATAACCGTTTAATGCAGGAATAATATCTGTGTATATAAAAATTGTATAATTATTATTACATCACCAATAAAGTCAGATGGCAGGGCTACATATAATTAATGTTTCTGATCTCAAAGCAAGTTTCCACGGAAGAGATATCTGTACATTCTAAATTTCCATCCTAACAGAATCACATTCACATGTAGCCCAATTCAACAAGGAAACTTCGAAATAAGAAAAAAGAATGTGATTTTTTTTTAGCATATTTTACTAAACTTGCTATTTTTTAATGTTTAAATATATATTTAGTTTTTTCTGTAGTTAGTATTTTATGCATCTCATTAAATTTTTCACTCAAAAATATAATAAGTATTACCAAATTAAAACATTTGGTAACACTATATATGATATAACAAGATCAAATTGAGTAAAGAAATAAAACCAATAAATAAATAATTTAAATACCAGAGTCTAAAATGTATTAATCTGGTTCAAAAACAATTGAATGGATGATCGGATTTAAGTAACTTAGAAAGGTAGATATACAAATTGAACTAGATAATTTTTAAAATAAAAAAGTATTAATTAAATTAGTTCATTGAATCTATATGATCTAATAAATATTCTTAATTAACCTGGGGAAATGAAAAATATGTTTTTTCATTTCGATTATATTATTTTATTAGTTAAAAATATGTTCATATTAATTTTAGTCTATTTATTTATGAGTAGGTAAAAATATGAGTCAGGTAGTAATTTGTTAATGGATACAAATTGAAATATTAAATTTTTCTTTTAAATAAAAATTACCTAAATTAGTTATGTAAATTATGAAAGGTTAACCAAAATAATCTGATCAGAAAAAAAAATTGTGTGTAATGGAGCTTCCTTGTGTGATAAAGAGAATACTTATATTTTAAAGGACTTTTTAAAAAATTGTATACATAAAACAAATAATCGTTCGCATTAATTATTAAAGACACTTTTATTGTGCATCAAACTCAAGACACTTTTAAGAGAAAGCGAAGTTATTTGTTAAGCTTTTGCTGCATATACTTCTCTGTTTATTATTACGTCTTAATTATAAGCAACAAAATATTAATACTTAAAAAATTCAAACATAAGTAAATTTTAATTTATTTTTGAAATGTTTTTTCCATAAAATATTTTTTTTTTCAAGACCTCTGTTTCTTTCTTCTCCGATAATCTAGTTTTGAATAATACTGTACTCAACTAAGTTATAAATTAACAGGGAAGATGTACAGTGATAATTTAGCAAAATGAAACCCTAAATCGATAAAATTAATTTTGACTGAAGATAGGGAAAATCCAATTTCAGACGTTTCATTAATTTCTTTCACAGTAGTGAAACAGAAACGTACGGTGCATCAATATCTGTTCCACCAACAACACCTAGTCAACAACTGAGTTATTAAAGAAAAGAAAGAAAACTATTGTTCTGTAGCACAGAAGAGAGAAAGACATTGAGTGAAAGAAAAAACAAAAATTATTTTAGGTATTATTACGGTAAAAAGTAAAAAAATCTATTATTTATAACTATCTTATTTTTGTAATATGTCCTATCTTATTTATATTTTTTAACTTAATTATATCACAAATGATCACTATTTATTATAGAACTATTATTATTATTATTTTGATAATGAAAAGACACATACTATCTTTTCTTTCATTAGTTTATATAAATATGGCTATTACTTCTAGTTAGAAATAAAACAGTATGCTTATGCATCTTATTAAATAATGAAATTATTTTGATTTAATAAAAAAACAAATTTGTCTAATTAAAAATAACACAGTTATACAAAAGTTGTATATGATAATATAATGAATTGTGTAGAAACATAATAAGACGGATCCTTCTCCTCACATTCAAACCATCACCCTCCCTTTTGTATTTCCGTCATGCAATCTGAAAGAACCCTAAAATTGGATCCACCAAAAATGATGAAAAATACATCTTTAAAACTTGAAGTATTAGAGTTAATTTTAAAAGATAGGATGGAACATAGATGAAACGAGGTTCATAGATTCTAAAAAAAAGGTGTTTATAAACCTTGGACTGTTATTTATAAAGCATATGTTTTAATGTGAGATGTGTAAAATTGACAGTGAAGTTCACATGAGGAAAAGCCTGCAACTTAACTAACCTAATCACTGGTATTTAGAATATGATAGGAAGAGAGAGAGAGAGAGGGTGAAAGGGAGGTAGGGACCCTCCAAAACTGAAGTAGGTGGCAGTTAGTTTTTCTTCCAAAATTTGGATCCTATTGGGGTCCTAAACAAAGGTCTCTCATTATTCTGGCACTACTTTTTTTATTATTACTAGTAAGAGCTCAATCACTATGCATGGAAGCTTGAAAAGGATGATCCAGATGTGTAGGGAGAGGCTATAGTACTGGTTTATGCCATTAATGGTAAGTTGCATATTCATTCATGTGAACATGGGAGATTTTTTTTGGCTTTTCCATGATGCATGAAATCATGTCTGTGTAGTCTACACCCTTGCATCGGGAACCTGCGAGACTAACATCTTCCACTACTTGTTTACAACATTTCCATTCATAATTATTTTCAAAATTTCTTTATCAATACAATATTATTTTAATATATTTTTTATCAATATGAATTTGTAAAATTTACAAGAGTTATTCATTTATTTTTTTAAAAATTTAAAAATTCATATTTGTGAAATTTATATTAAATTAATATTAAATTAACAGCTATTTTTCATGTTTTCTCTTTCATGCAATAGTTTATATTTTAAATTTCTTAACCTATCATATGTTTAATAACATATGAGAAAGATTATGTATGGTAACGTAGGTAAAGTTACTGTTATTTTTTAATTAAGTTTGGACTTTCATCTTATAAATTTATATTTTATTAAAAAAATAAGAATTTAAATTCTTTATATTTTTCTTTTATTAAATTATATTTTTTTTCTTTTTAATTTAGACTCAATCATGACATCATTAACCTAACTTTAGTTGGGAAGTTGTTATGGAGGTTCATGTCGGGACATTCAATATTTTTTTCACTGATATGAGTGAAGTTTTTTTTATCTAAAAGTTCATCGTGCCGTTGTAATTAAGGTTATTTTCTTTACCGATACAAAGAAGTATTATTTTCAACTGACATTAACATTATTGTTAATGGTATCTTTTTTACTAATACTAAATATATGATTTTTTTTTTCTGTTAATATCAATTAGGAATATTTTCCTTTGATGCAAATCAAGGATTTTTTATTTTTGTTTTAAGTAAACATTGACTAGGATTTAAGTTAGAGCTATTTCTTTACTAATGTTAATAAAAAATTTCTTGATCAACATTTACAAGATTGTTTCTTAATGAACAACAAATGAGTTTGTTTATCGACTCTAATGAGATTTTTTTTACAGTTATAAACTATAATTTGTTAATTAACGTTGATAAAGATTATTTCTTAATTGACATTGTTGGAATTATTTATCTATTACTATAAGTTAGTGTTATTTATGGGATAATATTTATTATTATTTTTATTAATGTTAAAAACTATTTTTTTTTTATAAATGTAAACTAAATTTTTCAGTCAAAATTTGTAGTAATAATTATTTTTTTCCCTTTTTAATCAGCATCACCAATGTTATTTGGTTGTAATTATTTTTGTACTTAATCCTTCTGCTATCTTAGTCTCACATTATCTTAGCATCACCAATGTTATTTGATTTGTTTTATTTTTTTCTTGTCTAAATTAGGATACAGAATCTTTCATCTACCTTTGGAGGAGGAAGAATAAAAATTAATGTTTACAAGTTTAAAGAGTTGAAAAGTATTTTTATAAATTATTATGAGTGTTGTGGATTTAAACTAACACATTTTTCATTCTAATAAAACTCGAGTTAAAACGAAGATAATCTACGAGACTATAGGTGGATGGCATTAGATGGTTTGCACCAAACTATCTTCACAATCTGGTGTTGTTTAATGAGCCAAATCAATATTAGTTTCCTTCTAGCTTTTAAATTTTATTTTTACATGTCATTTAATCTTCTTTTGGATAAACATCTCTACATCCATTACTTCCATAGCATAGGATGATGCATGAATTTATAACCTGGAGATGTTAGATTCTCCCCAATATATATCATCATCATCTCTCCCTAAACTATGAAATTTGTCACCCCACAAGTTCCAAAAGAAAAGTCACCCCACCTTAAATCTTCATGTTATTCATATTAATACACATGAGTTAAATATTTTTTTATCTAACATTAATTATCATAATTTTATTTTTTTTCTAACAATTTTTTAAACTTTTTCTTACTTGTCAAAATATTTTATTTTACTTTTTACAATAAACTTTATCCAAATCACTTTATTTCATGTTAAAAATGTAACATCCTAAATTTTTCCATATCTATAACCATAATCTGTATGAAATATTAAAATAAATATATAAACATAATATAAATATATCTAAAATTTCATTATTATAATGTTTCAAATTATCTCTCTCTTCATAAGACTTGAAACATTTACATAAAATTTTAAAACACAATTTCAAAAGAAAAAAAAAACATTTTCCCTCATCCATCTTCCCACCGAGAAATTTTATCACCTGTAACATCATCTGCTCCCGTGTAAAATACACGATCATCACAGATCAAAGAAAAACAACCACAAAACAAAACAAAGGGTAAGCTAGGTATTTTTAAAACTTATAACACAAATATGACTTTAAACATCCACATAAATTCATCATTTCTCATGCATTTCACATAACCATCAAGTGTCTATCAACAATTTCAATATTCATCTTTCTCATGACAAACTTCTACTGACTCATAACACATAGACACTTGACTCTACTTCCGGAAGACTCGTGTATTGAAATTAGCATCCAAAGACCTGCACCTGTCATACTACTGCTGTGAAATCCACACAGCCATGCGCATAATTATCTCAATATCTCCTCATCATCTTCATATGACAGGGTAAATCCATTTGATATGCTCTGATAAGTTTTCAAACCTCAGACTCAGCCAAATGGACCTCCTTCAACTCTCACCAACTGAATAACTTCATCTATGTGATTCCATTATATCAGTAGAGTCAGGATCGTCTCATTCACAGGACACTCACAAATCAATACACCCTAATAACAATCTCAACACGGTATTCTCTTTCCTGAAAATACTATGTCTTGATTAAAATTCATATTTTGAACCTCATAATATCCAACATCAAATAATCAAATCATACCAATGTTTAGAATTTCCAAAATACACAACAATTCATCGACTAATTATATAAATGTCTAATTAAAGAGATTTTCATACAACTTTATAAGAAAAACTATATAGAAATAAATAAATCAATCTTTTAAAAGCAAATAAAAAATTAGTTTAATATTTTTATTTTATTTTTTTATTTTACTTTAGCTTGAGTTAGAATTCGCTAGCTTGAGCTAAAATCCACCAGAGAGCACCCAAAATTTTAGCTTGAGCTAAAATTCGCTAGCTTGAGCTAAAATCCTCCAGAGAGCACCCATAATTTTAGCTTGAGCTAAAATTCGCTAGCTTGGGCTAAAATCCTCCAAAGAGCACCCCAAATTTTTTAGCTTGAGCTAGCACTTGCTAGCTTGAGCAAAATATGCAGAAAAATTCTGCATAACTTAATATACCTATTAGATTATTAATCAATATCTCATTCAATTCATAAATTATAAATCTACACATTACATTGACAGTTCCTGTTCAGCATGATACAATCACTCTCATTGAATCATTGAGTTATTATGTCCATTTATACATATATATGATTTCTAATTCCAAAACCATTTAAATCAAACAACCAATTCTCAATCACAACACTTTCAATTTCAAACAAACTACCATCTACTCAGAACAAGAAATCTTGCAACAAAATCTGGAATTGGTGACCCCGTCACACTCACATTCAAATCTTCTAACCTAGGGTTCTATTGAAGATTTTAAGCTAGCTCCCCTTACCTAGACTTTAGCAGATGCTCACTAAGAGCTCCAAACCCACCAAAAGCTTAAGGATACCCTAACTCTATCTAAGATTTTGATCGGTCAAACTTGTAGAGTTTACTGTCAGGAGTCCAATGGCAGACTCTGATCATCAAATCTATGAAAGATTCTGATCGGTCAATCTTGTAGATCTCGCTGCCAGGAGTCCAATGGTAGACTCCAATAGTCAAACAGATGAGCGAGGAGGTCAGGATTTTAGAGAGAAGACAGAGGAAAGGAAAAATGAGTTTTTAGAGAGATAATGGTTCTTTTTTTAATGAAACCTGAATAACTAAATTTCTATTTATATAGCCTTTTCACTTTAATAATAAAATATTCAGGTGTCATTTTAATTGTACCATTTCTATTCTAAGACTATTTTTCTCGGTCCTTACAAAAAATACTATTTAAACACTTCGAATCAAAGTTAAAGTAAAAAACATTAAAGATAAAAAATTTAAAAAAGTTATTAGAAAACAAGAATGAAATTCAATAATTTATCAGAACAAACAAAAATATAAGTCTAATATTTAAATTAATAAGCCAGAAAAATTAAATTATTTACACAAAATTCAAATAACAAAACTTATTAAATTCAAGGAGGGTTTTCCCAATTATGATCAAAACAAGCAGACTTAATGTTCCAATACAGTAAAATCATGAAATAGAAACCAAATTTAGATAAAAAAATAATAATTAGTTGTTATAGTAACTAAATTAGAGATCATTTTAGGGACTAAATAAATGTTTGGTTTCTAAATTAGTTTATATTATTGTTAAATGGTTTCTAAATTGGTATCTAATTAGCAACAAAAGTTTTTGCTACCAAATTTAGAAACTAAATAATTGGTAGTTAAAACCTTAGTAGCTAATTAGATACCAATTTAGAAACTATTTAACAAAAATAGAAACTAATTTAGTAACCAATTTTTTTTTTTAGTTTCTAAAATGTCTCTAATTTAGTTACTATTGCAACTAATTATTTTGATATCTAAAAATTGATTTCTATTTGATGATTTTCTTGTAGTGTTCGTATGATTTTGTTAATAACCTGAATCTATCTTTTATATATATATATATATATATATATATATATTATATACATACATATATATATATATATATATATACATACATATATATATATATATATATACATACATATATATATATATATATATTTATAGAAAAACAATATAATATTATATTAAATATTTTGAATTTTAATATATCATTACAATAAAATCAATAAATAAAAATTAATTTTATAAATTAATTAATTATTAGTTAACTAAATTAAAAAAATATTTTATAAACTAAAAAGATTATTATTATTTAATTATTTTTTATTATCAATAAAAAATTATAAAATAATTTATAAATTTGTATTTATCATTAACTATTAACTATCAAGGTTATAACTATTAATAGAGATTAATTTAAAATATAAAATAATTAATATCTAAAACCTTAATAATTAATTTAGATATTAATTTAAAAATTATTTTATAAAATTTTATTAATAATAAAGATTACTTTAGATACTAATAATCTTTTAGTTTATAAATAGTGTCTAATTTAGTAATAAATTTTTTTTCTCTAAATTTAATTATTTATTTAATGATTTTTTTAGTATATATATTATTATATTATTGTTAACTACCTCAATGACACGTATTATTGTCATTAGGCTTAATATCTTCCATTTCTCGTTTAGTTTGTATGACTATTCCAGATTAACAAATAAGAACCACAAAGTGATTATACTCAACAATCCTTAAAAAATTTGTGAAAATAATAAAAGTATTTTATTAATAGGACAATAGGTTGGCCATTTAATTTTTATATTATATTATATTTTATATATATATATATATAAAGTATTAGCATAGATCTATTAAGATAAAAATATAAAAAATTAATTTAAATAAAAAAAATTTAGTGTATGATTTAAGGGATACAAATATATTTCTAGTATAATGTATACGGTAATGAATATTCCTTCTTGTATTGTGTGATTCGAAGATACAATTATTGACTAATTAGTAGTTTAATAATTTAAAGAACTATCTCAATTGATCTAATTAGACATATTACACCTGTTATGATTTGAATAGAAAATATTTATTTCACTATGTGCGTTTAAATAAAAAAACACACACACACATATATATATATATATATGTGCATAGACACATAGAGGTGCATATTTCTATTCTTAAGTTAAAAATGGAATGTGAATTTTTAAAACTCGGTTTACTTTACCTATGAATTGTACAAGTTTTACTCATTGAGTTTACGATTATAAAGTCCACAATTGCATCTTATGCAAAAGAAATCTAATACAACCCAATACATTAGATTTTTAGTTTCTTATTGTTAGAGTTTCAAGTTCTCCTAACGAATAATTCAATAATAATGGTGACGCTCCTCCTCCATGTTCCATTTCGATTCTTATTTAACTTTACATTCCATTGTCGTTGTCACCTTCGTATCTTGATTTATAAGGTCTTTTGAGTTTGTCTTTGATTTGAAGATCCAATTCACACCCTTCAATATGTGTTTGAGGACTTGAATTCCTAGACCAAAAACTTCTCGGCTTGCCTCAACACATGGAGTCATGCGTATCCAAGTTATCTCACTCTCCTTTCTTTATCTTCCAATATTGTTAGCTCAATTTTATTCCATTAAGTTCGGTTTAAACTTAGAAATTATTTAATTTGTTTTTTTTTTCACTAGTTCTAGTGGTGTCTTTATTTGTAAATCCTTGATCTTAAGATCTAAGATGAGCATTTTGGTTTTAAAATTTCTAATTACATAAGTTATTAGTAGTTTTATGGTGAAGATATACAACAAATAAATGTATCATGGTTAGAGATGGTACGAGACTACATATAGAATAAATTGTCTATTATCTATGTTTGGTATTAGGAGTTATAAAAGACTAACCATTTAAATTTATCTTTTATTTTGTACAATTTTCTATCCTTGAATCTATAATTAGAAATGTTGTTTGTAGGATTTAGTCAAAATATTGTTATTCACATTTAGTTGTTTTATTAATTCTTCTTGTTCTTCCTTTGTCTTTTGTGTTTTAATTGTTACTAATTAATTTAAGAAAAATAATATAATATTTTGGTAAATAGTTTATATTGAAATATGAATAAATTTTCTAGTTTAATGTAAGGAACACTAGTATTTTAAATATAAGAAAAAAATTAACAATATTTTTGTGGTGCGAGTAAGTTCGTATAACTTGCAAGTTTCGCGAGATAGGTACAATATGTTAAAATTGAAGCTTATTTCAAATGTAGATTATACAAACATACTTTTTTTTAATGCGGGTTTATGCATGTGTGAGTTTAAATGGGTGAACTTAATCATATATCCAACTCTAGTATGTACAGTTGGCCTTAGTTTATTAGTTAACTTGAAAAAATTAATTTCAACATTCTCTTTGGTCTTGGGTTTATTCTATTTTGTTAGATCCATGTGCAATATACCATTTGTTCAATTTTGATTATGTGTTTAAAGCTAATTAAGTGTAAAAAATAATTGTATGTTTATGAAGTCATGGCAAACACAAAATATCTAATATAACCAAACAAAAACAAGTTAGGTGGCTGAAAAAAGACAAACGTTGTTTAAGATGTGCTTCGTCTGATAGACGCAAATGTTATGAACATGCATCATTTCATAAGTTTGTAAACAGGTATACTTAGACAAATAAGGTATTATTTGAAAAAAAAAAGTATATTTCAATTGATAAACACAAGCCTTAAGCATTCATAGTACTTCTCAAATTCTAATAAATGCTTATTTATGCTTGTAGGGATTTACGCTTCTTCGATCTCAATATATTGTCAAAATTAAGATATCTTGAAGAACATGCTGAAAGCAACTTCGTGTAAATAAGTTACCCAAAAAAGATGGATATATATGTTGCAAAGTCAGTCAGGGGTGTAAGGTCTGTGTTTTACTCAAAAGATGGAGAGAAACCACTTGCATAGGTCTATAAAGCTCTCTTATGTTTCAAAGGTATTGTCAAAGAAGTCATATTGAAGCTTCAAAGCATGCTCAAACACAAAAAGAAACATTAGTAGAATAAGACCTTAACAACGTTTTCAAAGGACTTGCAAAGGCTCATTTATTATCAAGCTCCATATATAGAGAAAAAAGGTTAACAATAAGTACGAGCTCAAGATCTTAAGTCATCATTAATCTTTGTAGTTGTGAGGAAGAACATTGTCCATGTTCAAGAACAACAAAATAGATTGAACCAAATCTTGTATCCATTGTAAGATGTAACCTCTCTTTCAATGACCAACCTAGTGATATTTTAGATCACTTTCTTTATGAACCTTTCAATCTTAGCTAAGGGTGGTTGTTGTTCAAAGAATACTCAACTTTTTTTTTTTTATATATATAAAAGCTTTCATGTTAGGCATCACTATACAACTTGACATCTCAGATAGGCTGACACTTCAAGTACCAACAATCATCTGCCAAAGAATACTCAACCTTAGTTAGGAGTAGTTACATTCTAAATAATACTCAATCTTTATTCAGAGTGAATGTGTTTCAAATAGTTCTATGTATAGCCAATAATGGACACGGTCCAAATAATACTCGGTTTTAATAAGAAGTTGTTGAGGTTAAGAATACTTGTTTGTATCTTCGTAGTGTTAGTATACTTAGTGAAACTTGATTACCTGATCAAGTACTAAACATAACTTTTGTTAACAGGCGAACCAACTTTAAAAACATAGTGTAAATCTTTATTATCCCTTATCCCTTATCTCTTTAGATTTGATATTATTAATCTTCATCTAACTTAAGCATGGGAGATTTTTTCAAACTAAGTTTTTGAAATGATTTTAGATAGATTGTATATCTAAGTAAGTTGCATATGTGATGAAAAATCAAGTGTTGTTACTACGAAAACATCGAAATAACATATGTCACGATTGAAAATTGCGTCTATTAACTCATCAACATAAATTGATTTATAGAACTCTTTAAAAAAATTAAAGACATAATTCAACTCTCTCTTCTTATATATTTAATATGTTTTTACACGTTTAAAGAACCTTTATTTGTTACACCATTTTTATTCTTTCTCGCAGATGTTTTAACTCTTTCGATATTGACAAAGTTTACTAAAATCCTAAAGGTATTTTCCCATTCTTTATAACCTTAATTACACCATTAAAATGATGAATTGCATTCAGAAAATACAAATTTCAATTTCCTTAAATTAACTCTTTTTTAGGACACACATTTGATAATTTATTATTCATTTTATTTTATTTTTCACATGAGAATGTTTGACTACCATCTTTCTTTAGTTCTTTGTTTCATTTTATTTTCACAACTCTTCTTTCTCTACTCAAATTTTTATTTTCTCTCTCCTAACAATTCGATACTTCCCATATTCACAAAATTCCTCAAATTCTTAATATATTCTCCCTCAACATTTTAAAAATAATAAAAATAATAAATGTTATAGTTGTTATAAAATTTCAATTAAAAAAGTTATTGTTCACTTTTTTTCTATAACTACTTGACATTTACAATTATTATTTAGTACACATCTTTAAGATTTATGCAAATTTTGTCTTTGATATTTGACATTAAAAAAGTATTTGTATATTTTTAATTAATATTTGAGACATATTGGAAGACCTTATATAGATAAAACACAAATTCCATATAGCAAAACAAGCATGATTATGAATTTTTATTTCTGGGAAAACAATGAGTGTATAATATAATCTTGATTATGAAGAGGCAACCCATTCCATCTCAATTTTAACCAATTAGAAAAAGATAAGCCACCCATACTGATTTTATGCTTAATCTTGATTATGATGAGTTAACCCACTCCTCCTCGATTTTAACCTATTAGAAAAGGATAAGCCGAATGAGGATATTGCGACCTATCCGAAGAAATCGAGTTGAAAGTCATGTTTTGGTATGGGCTTGATGCTTTTTAGATTATTCTAAGAATGATCATGGCAGCTTGGAGAAGGAGCTTAGCACATTCAAAATGATCTTGAGGGCATGATAAAAACAAATGCTTTCGATAAAAAAAAATAACAATAATTGCTTACAGATAAAATCCTGTAAGTTATGAACTTATTTGGCTGCTTCTTAGTTTTAGAAATTAATTTGAAAATCATTATTGTATTTTATATCAGTTTAAAAATATAATTAATGTTTATTGAGAAATAATATTAACTTAGAAAAAAGTAATATAAGGGACATAAATTAAAAAAGTAGATTGGTATCAGCCTTAAAATATTTTTATGAACAGATCCAAAAAATAAAATTAAGTTAACAATGTTTTGATCTTGATCAGACTGATAACACTTCAAGTGGAATTAATTTGAGGAGACATAAGATGTAAAAAAAAAAATAAGATTTTTATTATTTTAAGAGAAATTTAAAATTATTAATTTTAAATAATCAAATTATTCTAATAAATTTTATAATTTCTATTTTATTTAAAAAATCATCCAATAATATATTTTATTGTAAAGCATTTTAATTATTCCATAAAAATAATTACTCTTTAAAAATTCAGCATCCAAACATACTAAATAATGAGAAAAAGAAATTTCAAACAAAGAAAAATAATTATTTATTTGCTACAAAAACTCAAACCATATAACTTCCTTTAATTTGCAACCACCAATCCTCTCATAATAATCATCTATGGAGTTCACAGTTGTATACAGATTCTAACTCATTTCTTAAAGTTGGAATCTGTCTCTTTTAGAATGCAGGATGCGCCTTAAAAGGAAACTAGTGTTAACTGATAATTATTGATTAGGAACCCAATCATTTATATTGTGACCAGATATATGCGTAATAATAAATTATGAAATTAGGAGCACGAAAATCAATTCTTATTAAATTGTTCCAGTTTAACTATAAGTATCAAATTCAAGTGTCAAATACGTAACTACAGAATAAATTTGCTGATAAAAAAAAACAGAAAAAATAATTTTTGTCACTTAATTTTTCCTATTTTTATTATAATTTTCTTCAATAAAACTTACTTGTAGTCTACACCAAATAAATATAATAAATTATGGAATTCTAAATTTTGTTAGCACCATTATTTTCGTATTACTCTTATTTTACGCTTTAAATAGACACGAACATCTTTTTCGATCATTTGATTTTTGTTGTGTGTTTAAGCCTTTTTCTCACTCTTATAATCTCCTTTATATATATTATTTAGTTTGTTTTTTAGTTATACCTTTCAAGAGAACGTAACTAAATTGATATAAGTAGTAATTAGAGTTTCTAAAATTTTAGTAAAGAACTGCTGTAACATCCGTATTATACTCATATCTAATTATATAATATTTATAAATTTTTTACATAAATATTTACATATATCATATAGTACTTAAAAATAGTACATTTCTCTTCATAGAAAAATTAATATATACAAACATTAAATAAATTAATAATATATATATATATATATATAATTATATGCTCATTGGAAAGCCCTCTCACCTGCAACCTTATCTGTTTTCATGTAAAATACACGATCATCATAAATAAAGAAAACAAAAATACAACAAACAACATGGTAAACTAGTTATAAAAAAATTGCTATCTAACTTCAATTTCAATTAACAAACATAAAGTCATCAACTCTCATACATTTTCTCAAAACCATCAAGTGTCTATCATAACTCATCATTCAAATTGTTTATGTCAAACTTCTACTGGCCAACATATTAACACACTTGACTCTACTTCCGGAAGACTTGAGCATTGACTTAAACTTAGATATCTACTCTTGTCATGGTACTTCACTACGAATCCACACAAATATGTACATAAATAATCTCAACATCATATCACGTAGTATGACAGGATTAATTCATATGATCTGAAAGACCAATTCTTTTTCACACCCAAACGTAATCACATGAACCTCCTTCAACTATCAATACCCGATAATCTTCATCGATGTGATTCCAATATATCAAGAGAGTCAGGATATATACCTCATTCTAGACAAATCAATGCAGATCCTAAACAATCTCAACATGAGATTTTCTTTCTTGAAAATAATGTCTTGATTAAGATTCATATTCCAGATCTCACAATATGCAATTTCACACCATTAGTCAAAGATTAAAAATTCAAAGAAACCAACAACTTATCCAAAATTTAAATAAACACATAAAATTAAAGAAATTTCAAATAAATATATAATTAAAATCCACATATAAAATAATTTAAAACAATCAACGATAAAAAAATAGAAAAACAAAAGCAAATCTTAAAATCTAAGTTTTTTTAGGTTGAGTGAAAATAATCTTGCTAAAGCGAAAATGGACCTCACTAGAGTAAAAATCAACTCGATAGAACCCCAAAATTTACCCCATTTTATTGCAAGAGGGTTTGTTTTTTTAGTAAAGTAGTGTATTTATTGAGATTAATTGTGCAATGATTGATTGTACTAATTTTGTATAGTAGATATATATTTGATTTGAATGAATTATTGAATAAGATTTGTTTGAGATTGAAGGTGTTGAATGGTAGTATGAATTGATTTGAATTGCATTATGATTCATTTGAATGGTAAAAAATTTTAAGTATTGATTACGTGAATATGAAGGTTGTTATAAGAATGCAATGAGAGTGTCTCAATAACCATGAGTGAAGTTACATCTAGTTTTATTTGTTATATTTTGTACAGATACAAATTTGATATTGAAATTTTAAAGGAAAACTTGAAAGATACCACTTTGATGCATTTTCAAACCGATTCTCACTCAAGCGACGAAATTTTCGCTGAAGCTAAAAAAACTTAAATTTTAAGATTTTCTTTTGTCTTTCTATTTTATTATTCTTTATTGTTTTTAATTATTTTTTATGTAAATATTTTGGTTGTTTGCTTTCTAAGCTTTGGTGTTATTTAATAGTGTGATTTTGGATAATGTGAGATGTGAAATATGAAATTGTAATCGAGACATAATATTTTCCAGAAAGGAAATACCGTATTGAGATAGTTATGAGAGTCTATTGATTTAAGAGTGCTTTGTGAAAGAGATGATCCTAACTCTACTAGTATAATGAAATCATATAGGTGAAGTTATTCAGGTGGTGAAAGTTAAAAGAGGTTCATATGACTTTGTCTGCGGTTTGAAAAATAATCTAGTTTGGCAATATGAATTAACCTTGTCATATGAGGTGATTTAATGTTGATATTATTATGTGCATGGTCATGTGGAGTCACAACAGATAGTATGACAGGTGCAGGTCTCTAAATGCTAATTTGAATACACGAGTCTTCCGAA
This sequence comes from Phaseolus vulgaris, assembly GCF_000499845.2. Taxonomy (NCBI): domain Eukaryota; kingdom Viridiplantae; phylum Streptophyta; class Magnoliopsida; order Fabales; family Fabaceae; genus Phaseolus; species Phaseolus vulgaris. The sequence continues at coordinate 32,960,308 of NC_023758.2, forward strand.
AGTAGAGTCAATTGTCTATGTGTTTGTTGGTTAGTAGAAGTCTAAAATGATAAAGATGAATTACAATTTTTTATAGACACTTGATTTCTTTGTGAAAATGTATGAGGATTGATGAATTTATTTATTTTAGTTAAAGTTACATTTTTATTTAAAGTTTTAAAAATAACTAGCTTACCCTGTTGTTTGTGTTGTGTTTTGTTTTCTTTATTTGTGATGATCGTGTATTTACACGGGAGAAGATGATGTTGCAGGTGAGAGAGCTCCATAATGAGGAGATAAAATGCTTAGTTTCTTGAGAATTTTGTTAATTATGTGTATATATAAAATTTCTTATAAGAGGGATGCATTTTTAATTATTGTGCAAGTGGTATGTGTATATATGTAAATATTTATTTTGATGTTTCATGCATATTATAGTTTTTAGATGTGATCAAATAAGGTAGTTACAGTTCATCCAATTACAATATACTAAACAAATAAGTGTCTACAAATAACTCATTATCGTGTACCACTCATGTCCTAAATCTACTCACATAAATACTTGACTCTACTTTCGGAAAATAAATAGATTTTCACCTATCATACTATCGTCATTGGTTGTCTCTCCAACCCAAATGAAACCCGAACTAAGTCTTATCAAATGATAGGGTGAATCCCCATTACCTAACAAACCAACTTGAACTTAACCACAAACTCGGTCGTAGAAACTTTCCTCCACTCTCAATAAATGAACATCTTTACCTATGTAATTTCAATGTATCAAGAGTGTTAGGATATCTCCTTAGTACATATCTTTAATCCAATACATTTTAAACAATCTCAACACAACATTTTCTTTATTTAAAATAATGTTTCAATCAAACTTCAACATGGTTCGTTCTTCACGTTAGACATCAATATACCAAACAATCATACGTAATTTAACTTTTAAAATATTTAAAAAATATGTAAAATCACAATTTACATATGCAGAACATGCATTCTCACCCAGCGAGTTAGAGGCTCACTTAGTGACAAACCCTTAAGACCTATTTCGCCTAAGAGTATGGTTCACCCATCAACCAATGCTCTCAGGTTTTTGAAATTATTAATTTCATTGTATGGTTTGTCCAACAAGTTTGCATAATTATGCATATTCCGAAGTCCAAGTGACTTAAAAAGGATTTTTCATATCCTTTTCTACTTGTTTTTGGAGATTAAAACCCCAACTCAAGTCACTTGATCCTATTCAGGTTTTTACAACTACTCCAATAAGCATATATGTTATTCAAACAGTTCAATCAAGTACATGTTCACATCAACAAGTCAAATATCAAAATAAACCCATGCAGAGATAATGTAATTTCATTAATCAATCTTGTTCAATCTAAACATGCACACCTAATATACTAGAATATACTTAGTGACTCCAAACACCAATTAAGTTCATAATATCTATCAATTCAAAATAACACCTATTTCACTCAACAATTCAATTCTTGCAAGAAATTCAAACAAAGTGACCAAGTCACTTTCACATTAGATCTACTAACATATGGTACTATTAAGACTAAAGTAAACTTTCCTTACCGTATTAGATGGATGGGTACTAAAAGGGAGCTCCAACTTCCAAAAGAGTAGATATGACCTAAGTTGCACCCCAAAATCCTGATCAATCATTATAAAATACTAAGCTAACAAAGACTAATAAGTGTCATAATTCAGTAATATTTCATGTAAAAAGATAAGCACTTATGGACTTTAACGGATAATAGAGTTATAATTCAACCTTTACTTTAGAAATTTGAACATTTTTACATATTTTTGGATTATAAAATGAATAAAAATGATTTATTCCCAAGTTTATGTAATTTTAGGAATCTAGGGGAAGATGGTGATAAAGGGCTAAAGAAGAATGAACAAATCGAAGACAAGAAGAAAAGACAAAGTGTAGCATTGAAAACTCGCCCAAACAAGATCAATCCATAGGCAAAATTGCTTCTAAAGCAAACTAGTCCAAAACTCGCTTAAACAAGTTCACTTCAGTGAAATTGGACTTTTTCTCGTGAAATTCGCTTGAGCAAGTACTATCTCGCTTAAGTGAGATGTCACTTAACCCAAGCCCAATTAGGTTAAATATGAGCGTAAGGCAAAGAGAAAGATGTGACCCGGAAGGGGAACCAAAGGAAGGAAACCTAAAAAGAGGTAGTCGTCAAGGAGAAACATCCTCGATCTTTTTCTTTGGCTTTTGTGCATGTAATGGACACCATGAGTGACTAATTCTTTCCTTTGGAATTGTGTGTAATATGTTAAAACTCTTTTGTTTTGAGGTGATATTTATTTATAATATTATGTTATTGATTGATGATTGGTATTATCATTTTATTGTCAAAGCTTGAAACTTTATTCATGATTTTGATCCTTATATTTGATTGAAAAGTATTTCTGAGTATCTAATCTAAATGATAATGCTTAACATGTTTGAATGCTAAGAATAAATTTGAAATGTGAATTGCTTTTATAAAATTCATTCGTAATGATAATTTTTTTTAAAAATATGTGAGGACTTGATATTTGGGAGACAGTCTTTATAATTTTGCATGCGAGGAATCAATATGAATGATTTTTATACGTGCATCAATGTCAATCAAGATGGAATATTTTATGTTTTTATTCATTAAAATTACAAACGAGTAAGAAGGATTAATCTCATTCCCAATTTTCTTAATTGAATAATTTTACTCTCTTATTTTGTTTTCTTTTAATTTTCATTCAAACTTATGTCAATATCTTTCAAATCAAATTATTGTACATATTTTTACTTAGTGAATGATACTTATTAGGATTTTAAATAATTGTTCCTTATGAGTTCGATATCCGTCCTTAGGGAAAATTAATACTTATGACTCGGTAAACTTGTCGAAAAAGGTCAACAAGTACATCACAAATAAATATACTATCCTAAAAATTTCAACACGATATTTCCTGTCCTGAAAATACTATGTCTCAATCACATTTTCACATCATTGCATACTCCATTTAACACATGAATACACCATTAATTCACATCAAAGTTTAAATTTCTAAACAATTCAATGTATTTCACAAATTCCACATAAATGCATAAATACTTACTTTTAATCACATAATTAAATAAAATAAAAAAAATTAACTCAATAACAATAAAAATATAATAAATCACTTCCACAGGAAAAAACAATTTATTTCTTGAGCAAAACTAATTTTGCTTAAGCGAGAATGAGTCTCACTCAAAAGAAAATCCACTCACTTTAGCAAAAACAGACTTGAGAGCACCACAAATTTTACTCCATTTTTTCTTGAGCAAGATTCTCTCTCGCTTGGGTGAAAATGGGTCTTGCCTGAGCGAGATTTCCTCTTGTTTGAGCGAAAGCGAATCAAAACTAGCTTAACCTGCACCACAGAGTACTGTTCAAAGATCTAACCAAGATTAATGTTGAAGCTCTAAACATCACATACAAAACCTATACCAAAGATAATCTAATAAGTTCAAAACTGACTCAAACGAAGAATGAACAAAAATAAACTTACTTTGTCTAAAACTCTAATCAGGTAGTCTTGTAGTATTCGCTTCCAGGAATCCAAGGGCAGATTTCGATCATCATTCTGATGACATAGATGTTCATAAAGTTAGAGATAAGGCAGAAGAAGGAAAAAAAGAAAAACTTAGAGAAATGGTGGTTCTTTTAAAATGAAACTTGAATAACTGATTTTTCTATTTATATACTTTTTTCACTTTATTAATAAAATATTAAGGTATCTTTCAAAATATATCACTTATAATCTAAAGCTATCTTTTAGGTCCTTGCATTCACCATATGGCTTGTCCAACAAGTTTGCCTATTCAGTTCAAGTCACCCTATTTGAGTCACTGGATCCTATTCAGGTTCTTACAACTACTCAAATAAGCATATATGTTACTGAAACAATTCAATCCAGTACATGTTCACATCAACAAGCCAAATATACTAATAACCACAATTTCATTAATCCATTTTGTTCAATCTAAACATGCACATTTAATATACTACTAACAAACTTAGTGACTCCAAACATCAATCAAGTTCATAATTTTCAGTCAATTCAGAATAACACATATTTCACTCAACAGTTCAATTCTTGCAAGAAACTCAAACAAAGTGACCAAGACACTTACACATTTAGATATACTAACATATGGTACTATTAAGACTTAAGTCAACTTCCCTTATCTAATTACAGGGTTGGGTACCAAAAGGGAGCTCCAACTTCCAAAAGAAGTAGATATAACCTAAGCTAACAAAGACTAATCCTAAGGCCAAATACGTCACATGCAAGACACATGTATTTATGTACATTGAAAATTGCATAACAAACTAAAAAGGAAAAATGATAAATGAACTTACTCAAGTCAAGAATCTCAATAGACAACTCGATTCTAATCATTACCAGGAGTTCAAATGTAACCTCCAATGATTAATCTGATGAAGAATGTGGTCAAATTTTTAGAAAAATGTAGAGGAGAAAAGAAAAAAAAAATCTATAGATATTGTAGTTATATTAAAATGAAACCTAGTAACTAATTTTTTATTTGTAAGACTTTTTACTTTAATAATAAAGTATTAAGTCTCATTTTAATTTTACAATTTCTACCCTAAATTTATTTTCTAAGTCCTTACCGTTATCCCAATTAATATCACCTATTCAAATAACAAAATACATCCCATTTGTTTTAATCAATATTATATGCATTATTATTTTAATTTTCAAAAAAGTATATTTTTAAAAGAAATATTGGCAAAGCATACCAAAGTTTGATGACTTTGGTGATGTATGCACCGATACCTTTTCTATTCGATATTTGTTAGAATAATGTTCGATGATTATTAGAATAGTATAATTAATTTTATAAAATGTGATATACTTTCTAAGATCTTATTGAGAAAAACTTATTTTAAAACAATTTTTTTATTTCTCTTAAACATATAATCGATAATAGTTAATAATTGATTATGATAGATAAACCAAAATTGTTTTTCATAAACCTAAAAGACAATCAATTATTTTAAAAACTAAATGATTATCTCATTTTAAAAATATTTTTCTCAAGTTTCTAATTTAATTTAATCGATTATTTTGTACCAAAATAGATTTCAAATGTTTCAAATATTTTTTTATCAGCAAAACGAATTAATAAATATGAATCACTTCAGGTGATCCAACCCATATTCAATTGCAATTTAATCTTTTCCGCCCTCCCAAGAAATCCCTGGCAAAAAGACACAAAAACAGACAAATCCACAAAAACTGAGGAACACAAAATCTACACAGTGACTACGAAGAACATCAACGATCCAACTGCATGCAAGCCAAGGGGTTCAAACACCAATTAGGACAGGAGAACTACCTAAAACGAGACTTAGAGGAAATTCAGGACCAAACCTTAACTTGAACCATTGCAATCACTTATGACACGTCACCCTTACCCTTATTAAAGATTAAGTACATAATAAATTGTATACACTTTTTCAAAAACTAAACATGTTATTAATAAATAATCAATTAGATTTAAATAATAATCAATTAGGTTTAAATAATAATAAATTAAATTGTTATTAAAAAATGTTTACTAGGATACATATAGTTGGACTATTTGGTGTCATTATAATAAAATGTAATGGAAACTTGTTAAGAGGAGAAAAAGAAAGAAGTTAAGCTGAACATGTTATTTTCTTGTCTTTTTTTTTTTCTGAAGATGTTTTAAGGAACATCGTTAAAAGTAAATTTAAGTATGAAGAATTAGCATGAGTCTAAAAATGATTTTATCCAGTTTTGGTAGTTGTTTATAATTGAAGGCATGATAATGAAAGGAAGGTTAGTAGTATTAAAAGGTGACAAGAACAGTGTTTGTTTGGGGGACCTTGGGAGACAAGTGGTTACCCTTGGGGTCATGCAGAGAGATAGAAGGGTCTACCTGGTTTCAAACTGCTGAGACCAAACGAAAAAATATGAAACAATCATCAACTACGTGCGCGTAGGATGTGGTGGATTGACGGCTGAAATTGTTCAGGAGACAGCACCAAGCGTGATGCGTGATATGATATGTATGTACAGAGAAACACAGAGAGAGAGAGAGAGAGAGAGAGAGAGAGAGAGAGAGAGAGTAGTTACCCACCCATAATCATGAATTACATTTGGTGATTCAATATTATTAAATTGTAAGAAAAAATAGTAAAACTTTTTCTATTATGACATGAGATCTAGTGGGTCTCACCTCTGTACGGTCCTCGCATTATGCAAATCTTTCTGTTTTATCTTTGCATAAATCAGTTCAATCTTCAAATCTTTGTATATGTCGGGAGAATTCAACTTTTTAAGTGAATTGTTATCATCAGTGTTTGTTTACTTCTGAGGTGGGGATATTCTACAGAACAAAAAATGAACACAACAAGATCCAATGCTACTTTTAATACACATTAAGATTGGATTTTGATAATTAATATGAATTTATAGCGTGGTTAGCGCAAAAATAGAAATCCAAGTATAATTAATTAAAATGAAAAAAAGGGATAGAAAAATGGTTGAAGATGAGTGTCCTTTGAAATGCTGTAGAGATTGAAAGCACAGTTTATTTTTGTGTGCATGTGTACCTGTTTGCACATGCAGTGCTGTGGCATGGTCTGCATTTCATGGCCCTACACACAACCATTATTGTCACTAACTGCTTCCTTCCTACTTAGGATCCCCTGTATTGCCCTATGGTCCCTTGTCCCTTGTACCCGGAGTCTAGACGCAGGACCCATCCCTCATCACTTCAAAACTCAAGAACCCCAACTCAACCCACCCCCACTATTTCAAGCACTAAATACTTAGTAGGCAACCAAAAATAAGAATAAAGTAACCTGATCGACCAGTCCACATCTACCAAAATTTGTGCAACGCAAATACCACAAACAAAATAAATAAATCAAGAGTTTGTTAGTTATTCTAACTCTGCCTTCCAAATCTCTGCAATCTGCATTAGTGCTATTCTGAGAACCTGAGTGATGAAACATCACGACAGGACAGTGTTCTTCTCAGAACAACCTACTACCACTATTAATTCTTTTTCAACACGTCAAAAACTCAAATTAATTACCCCCACTCTTTATTGCATATGGACACTGCTATTTTTTTTTTCTACTTAGTATACCCACTGCATAATTTATATTCAGAATAATATTTGATTAATTAGAATAAGACCCCTCTTACTTTTTCTAATTGTGATTAAAATTTTATAGTTAAAATAGTTTATGATAAAAAAGAGTACTTTTTTTTTCATTGAGGTCAGCGATCAGTATGTTATCTTATGGAGTAGTAGAATGATAAAAAAAAAGTGATGTATAAGTTATAAGTTTTGTCTGGTCTGCAACCCCCACTTTAAACAATGTTGAGAATTTCAATAAAATCAGAATTATGAGTATATTGTGGTTGCAATTTAGAACATTATCTCTGAAGATGTAAAGGAAAGTACAATGTTGAAGTTAGGGTAAGTATTTGTTAGATAAGTAAAAAGGCAATTCCTTTTGCGATTTATTGGTTAGCATAGCATGAATAGTTGGGAGTAATGTGAGCACTGGTTGTCACAGGATCCGAAGCTTCAAATGGGCATGTAGTTTATTTGGTAAGCCAGGAAGCAAAAGTGTTGAGCATGAAAGGTGGCAGTTGGGGCATAGGTTCATGTGTGTGTGTCTGGAAGGTTGTACATAGGGTAGTGAAGGAAAGTGAGGTTTGCTGGGAACAAGAAGTGACACAGGGGAAGCAATTAGCAAACACAAAACACTTGAGGTTCATGTGCTCTAGTCTGGAACAGTGAACACAATTGATAAACATGGTTTTGGAATGACCCTAGCAGAATGTGATACGGTCTCCAATGTGAAATAATTCAGAAGTGGTGGTATGAAAGGCCCACTTTATTAATAGTACAGCATATCCATAAGATTCTGTTGGGGCTGTTCCCTGGAAGTACTTGAAAATCAAAAACCCAATATCTCTCTCTCCGGTCACACACACCCCATTCCCCTTCACTACTCACACCAGAAGCTGTACATCTACAGCTGCATCACACATCTTTATTTTTTATATGCATCACACATCTTTATTTCATTGTCAAAGTTGAAAATCAGATACACACGTATACACAGACAGTGAGAGCACAAATGGGTGAAGAGATAAAACACTCAATCTTTTGCCTTTATATTTCTCCTTCATCCCTTCGATATCAAGCGTGTGGGAAGTCAGTTAGGCCTGTCTGGAGGCATAACAATAAGAAGCACAAACCGCATGTGTCTCAAAACATCTACCTTTTCCAAACTCTCCTTTTTCTTTTTTCCTCGTAATTAATATGTGGGTCTTTTGTCTGCACCAGCCTTCAATCTCACAACATATTCATCCTAATTGTACTCTTCCACTCCCAATTTTTAACCATAAATTACTTCTACTAATCCTTTGCCATTACCAAAACCATAAAACTTCTTCTTGCACTTTGCAATCTCGTGCTTACATGTTAGGAAATGACATTGTACTCGTTAGGAAACAAATTAATTAATTTCATTTATTTATTTATTTTAATCATATTTTAAAAATAAGTGCATTTGCGTCAGACAATTAAACCATTGTAGTAAATAAAAAGTTCAATACTAGAATATATGTCCTGAGACATGAAAAGAAGAGTTGAAACATAATTGCAATTGGAAGGTGAAAGTTATAAGCATCTTTGTCATTAAGAAGGTGAAAGTTATGAGGATTGTGATTAAGAAAATATCACAAACTAAAAGTAAATAGACAGTAAATGGCATCCTTTATGAGAGTATGACTAGGTTAAAAGTGTTTTAGAAGATGAGATTTTGATAAAGAAACAGGTTTGAAATAGTCAAAAGGGTCCAATTGTAGTCCAAGCAAGCCTAAGCAATCTAGGGCATAGGGGTAGAGGTATTGGTTGCAGCGGAAGACCCACGTCTCTTAATGCTGAAGGACGGGTACCTGCAGGTGCAGGGTGTAAATGCATCACTCCATCCCTACAAGGAAAATCAAGGGCAGTGAATATCTGACCAAATCATCTTAGTTTGGACAGAAGAAATCATTTTCAACGAGCTCTGGTCTGCCGTGGACCAAATGCATTAACAATAGAAGTATGCATTTAGAAATAGTACTATAGTTGTTTCAATAACTTATTAAATATGGTATTTCCAATCTAACTTCTTATAAGGCTGCAACAAGCTTTACTGCAATGGAGCAACACTCTTGCAAATGGGCAGAATAAAATAATAAAGTTGAATTTTCAAAACTGACAAATATAAAAAGTTTTACTCTATGGTACCATCAATTTACAGAACAAATTAGTAAAAGTGCTTTAAGTTTCACATGTCATGTAGCAGTCCATGCGTGCATGTTATTGTTAAGGATTTTTATTTTATGATTGTTGATCGTAGTTGATACATACATAGATACATACATATCCGATACATGCATGGCAATGGGCAGTAGGCAATAGGTAATAGGCAATGTAGTGAATTTGAAGATTGACAGTGAGAATATGAGATTCTACAGCTAGCTCAGAGATCTCATTTGAGTGCACGGTTGAGGGTGGATTCCTTTTCTAGCTTTGATATTTATGTAAAAGGGTGTGTGGAATGTATAACATGGTGGGTTACTGTTACTGACTTCCGTGAAGAACTGAAAATTTATCCAAACAAAGGATGGATATAAAAAGGGTTATGATGCCACATATAGGTAATAAAGATAAAGATAGGGGTTTTTAGACTGCCATGAGGCCTAACAGTCAGTAACACACACTGATTCATAAAAGAAAAGGAGAAAGACTGAGACAGAAGAAGCCCCACAAAAGGCCCAAAGAAGGATGACCTCATTGCAAATTCATTTATCTGTAAGTGTAGATTGGTTTCCCCACACTTTCCCATGATTTCCCTGATGTTAACAACTCATAACAAATGGTTGTTTTAAGAGCACAGTAAAAGGGTTTGATGCTCGATATACTTTTCATAATTTGGACTATTATCTGTCTCTCTCTGTCTCTCCCTTTGGATCTGACTCAACAGTACTCTGTAACTACCAAGAGGCCACAGTGATGAGTTGAAAGCCAAGGACTTGGGCTGTGGTTGGGATTTTGGACCATTTATGGGGCGTTTGTAAGATCTGAGAAGTTAAGTAACTGCATAGTATGACCACTGAGAGAGAAAAGGAAATGGAGAAAATAAAAGGACAGGGAGTTGATTTTGTGTGAGATTTTCTTTTATTCATTGCGGACAAGACACTGTTTTACTATCACAGATGAATCCCCCTCTCTCCCTTTCATCTTTTTTATACATCACATATTTCTATTTCTCTAAACTGTAGCTAGCTACTAAACATATGCATTTTCATATGAATTTTAGAAATAATCATCACAAAACTCAACAAATTAATGCTTTCTTTTGTGATGATTTCACATTGCAAAAGAACTAACAGATATAAAAGAAGTTGATAGAGAAATGAAATATTTGTATACAGATGTGTGGAGTTTTTCTCCCACTATTTATTTTTCTGAGAGGAGGAGAAGTGATTGTACTAGTCCACGTGCGTAGACCCCTAATGTACTGTTCCAGAGAAGCAAGCAGGCCCAACGGTTGAAGGTCCTTTTGGCACCGTACCACAGGAGCATGTTAATTATTATTGTGATGCATGAAGATCTGATATAGACAAGGATCCCTTTGAGCACCCTATGATTTATTTTTTAGCCATAAGGGCAATGGTGCTTCATGCCTTCTGTTTCCTTTTTTTTCTGTTATCTTTCTCATTCCCAACTATCTATACTATATCTATCAATCTCTTGGTACACTTGAGTGTGAGAGGCATGAGCTAGGACCCATTAAGCCATTCATTAATTAAGTTCATTCATTCTACCCTACGCAATGTAACAAAACAAAACCCTCTCTATTGAGCTTTGTTCCGTTTTACGAAAGAAAAAATGAAGTACTTTGGCGTTTTGGTACCCAATACTGATGCACCTAAGAAAGGTTCCTAAAAATAGTTGTAGTAACTAGGAACAGAACAGAAACAAGAATCGATGTACGTCTAAAGCTAGTGATTCCAGCTCCATCAAATGGAACAGTTGTTGCTTCACATTTTTCACAAACAGTATTCAGCGTACATGATGTGACAGTTCGTTTGTTATAATTGGCCAGAGGATGCGGAACGGTGGGTTCTCCTCCCACTTGCTAGTGTCAAGTTTCATAAAATGGCTTGGTTTGTAAAACATGGAACACGACAACAACCAGTTAGCAATGTAGACCCTACAACTATGTTGTTTCTCCATGTTCCCAGTCAAACATGGCACCATATCCGTATTATATCAATTTCCATCACGGTCTTGAGTTGAGATGACACCATTTCACGCACTCATGATAAGACTTCGCTAATCTAATCTACATTATTACCACGCTACCGACTATAATGTATCACAACGTCACATTATAATATTAACCCTTCACTTCACATTTTTTCTGTTCAAATTTGGACTCTTCCATGAACTCAAAACTATTGCATGCTCCAAGTTTTGTGACAACACACTTGGGCTATGTAAATGCTCATCATGCATGAATCCAACCCAAGAATATACAAGAGAGGTGCTCTATAGAGTGTAGACCCAACCCAATATGGTTTCCTCCCACTTTATTTTAAGTACACATACGCTATTCTGACAAACAAAAAAAAGTACATCTGCTATTATTGTCTTTTTCTTTACAAGTTCAACGCTACCAAGTAAAAAGAATGTCCCATATACGCTAAGGATTGGTTTCATTTATGGAATTTTTAGCATACAAAGGAACATTGTTTTTCAAAAAGGTAACAAACTTTAAAAATAAAATTACCTGGATACCATGTTCCCTCCATTACACTTTGTTTAGTCGGACTAATTTACTATTGATAAGGAATGGTTTAATATGATTTATGAGATTGTGTACTTCATTTCTGTGATTTGAAATGATATGCAGATAACATAGAAAGAGAAATTTTAGTATCTCATTATTGGTGAATTTGTAGATATTGTTTAATGACAATATTCACATTTATATTTCCTTTTTTAATAATTATTATCAATTAATAAATAATATTTTAAATTAAATATAACTTTTAATAATTATTCTATTTTCCTCTGATATTTTTTTTAACCCAAAAAAGTTTATATTTTAAAAAATACACTCAAGTCAATTTTGATATTATACTAAAGAATTACTTGTCAATCTTCATTAATTTATTCAAATCAATCATATATACTAATAAAATGTTCAGTCACATTTTATGTTTCCATTGAATCAAACTACTCGCACTTTCCATTTATTTTCACATCAATTTTTCACTTTCTCTTCTCCAACCAAACAAAAGCATTCACTTCACAAACATGATTTGTTTTAAAGTCCAGAATACCATCGTACGACACTCTGAATCTTTATTGCTGCAACTTCGAGTCAAAAAGAGAGTTAGAATTTCATTGTTGGGGAAAATTTCGTGTATGATTTTCCATTTCTTTATGTTTTTTTAAATAGATATTTAATTAAGAAAATAAATCTTAAATTACTGAAATAATAATTTAAGTAAATTTTTTGAAATAATAATTTATTATTTTTGTTCTATAAACATTTTTTAAATTAATCATTGAAGATTAACGAAAAAAATTCAATATTTGGAATATCTATTTTCTTACATATAATTAATATAAATATCTATCTTAGGAACCAACCAAACATACTGTTAAGAGTCATGTCGTAAATACTTATTTCTTTCAATTACTTCTTTTATAATATAATAAATATCACAAATCTCACTGTTGGATCTTTTGATATCATTTTTTATGATTATACACACCAAATTTTAAATAATTTGTATATATTTTTTATTTTTTTATAACATATTGAAATTGCTCATCACTGATGTATATTTTTAATATTTAATATAACATGATATTTATTTATATTTTAAAATAAAATATGTTATTTTGTAAAGATCTATAAAATATTTTTAGAGTAAAAGTGATGTAATTAAAATAACACTTGAATATTTTATTCTTATAATAAAATAAAAATAATCAATTATTTAGGTTTTATTTTAGTATAACCATCGTTTCTTTATAAAACTTATCTTTTTCTTTTCTTCGTCTTTTTTCCGAATTTTGATCTTCATCTTTCATCAGATTTATGATCCGAGGCTTCCTTTTGACTCTTGACACCGAGTAAAGTAAAATTATCCTATCAAAATTTTGATTGGAGTAAGTTCATTTTGCTCCATTTTTCTTTGAGTCAGTGTTAAATTTTACTCTTTACCTAGATTGAAGTTTGTTGCATGTGGTACATGAGACTTCAGGATGGTCTATGTTAGTTCAGAATCCTAATGATATGTTTGGATCATTCATTAGGACTTTGTGATGCATGTTAGGTTATCCCTATTTTTCTTTAGGAGTTGGAGCTCTTTGTGAGCACATATACTTCTATTTAGGTAAGAGAAACTAGTTTTTCTTTTCAATAGAACACTAGGTTAGAAGATCTGAATGTGAAGGTGACGTAGTCATAAGCTTCAAATGTTTTCTTGCAGGGTTTATTGTTGAGTGAATTAATGTGTTTTGATTGAGATTGAATGTGAAAATATAGAGATGGTGAATTTTGTTGGTTTGGTATATTACATGTGAACAAGTTCTTGAGTTTCTTTGAATTCTATTATGAATCATTTAAAGTGTAAATATTAGTTAATGTTGGTTGTTTCAATCTAGATGTTGAATTTGAATGAATTTTGTTTGGCAATTATGAATATATCAGTATATAGGGTAACATGGGAGTTCTATGAGAGTACCTGTCCAACTTTGAACAAAGTCATGTTATTTTGGTCAGGTATGTTTTATAAAATACAAGTTTGAGTATAAATTTTTGGTGAAATCTTGAAAAATATTAGTTTTAAGAAATTTTGTTTTGCTATTTTCGCTCAAGCGAAAGATTCTTGGTCACACTATATAAGGATAGAAAAATTCACCTTACTCTTGGGTCCATTTTTGCTTAAGCGAGAAAATTCTCACTAAAACTGGGATGAAAATTTACGTTGTTCTCAGGTTTATGTAGCGTAAATAATATTGTAACTTAACTTGTTCATAGTCTCATTTTCACTCAATCGATGCCAATTTTTCCTTAAGCTAAGAAAACTTAAACTTTGAGATTTATTTTTTTTTCTCAAATACTGTTTTATAATTATTTGTTTTTTTAATTAAATTTTATGTAAATGTTTATTTATATATGTAATTGAAAAAAAAAATGTGTTTATATGATTTTCTTTGAAATTTGTGGATTGTTTAAAATTCTAAACTTTGATGTGATTTAATGGTGGATTTATGTGTGATATGAAATATGATTTATGTGAAAGTGTGATCAAAACATAGTATTTTCAAGAAAGGAATTACCATGTTGAGATTGTTAAGGGAGTGTATTGATTAGTGAAAATTATGTGAAAGGGACAATCTGACACTATTGGCATCTTAAAATCATATAGATGAAAAGTATTAGATGGTGAGAGTCGAATAAGGTTCATATGAATTAGTTTGAGGTTTGAAAGAATTGATAAGAGCAAATCATATGGATTTCTTGAAGAGGAGACTATGTCATGATGAGTATATGATAATATAATAGGTACAAGTCTCCGAGTTGTAATTTCAATACATGAGTATTTTAGAAATGAATGAAGTATATATGTGCTGATGTCAATAGATTTCTAGCATGTGTGATGTTGAATAGGAAATATTAGTAGACTCTTGGTTATGTAGTACATGAAAGATTATAATTGTATTCAGTGTTGTGATGTTAATTAAGAGATATGGAAATATTATTCAACTATTATCAATTATAGAAGTGCATTGAAAGTTTTATAAATACTAGTTTACTATATTTTCTTGTGTGTGGTTGTTTTTTTTAAAAAAAAAATAACCTACGATATAATCCTTACACGGATCCAGTTTACAGGTAATGAATCTTAACATAGAAAAATTCGGGAGTTAGTAAAAAAAATTTAAGAATCTTGTATCTTTTGATATATAGTAATATAATATTGTGAAAACAAATTTTAAATTACAAAAAAGTTATAAAACCTAATATACTTAATGAGAAACCCTGAATCAAAAGTTCAATCAATGAAATTTAATGTTAATGAAAGGTTATTATTAAACGAAACAAATTGGATATGGCTTAATTGTGAAGTAAATGGAATTTTTTTTTCTCTTATCTATTTCATTGCCTAATCTTATAATGGATAATTAAGATTAAAATACATGTTATATGAGTTTTTAAAAAAGTAATATGACTTTTATATATATGATCATTAGATTTTAAGTTTTTTTAATATCGATTAATGTTATGCTGTATGACAGATTTGTTCTCATGCTTTTTAAAAGAATATAGTTTCCTTATTGTAAATATTCTAATAATTTCTTACATTATTTGTTGTTAAAAAATGTACATGAATCATCAAATATGCAAATACAAATACAAATTCAGCTATTCCTTTTTCTAGAGAAAATGAATAACAAAATGGATATAACACCAGTAACATAATCAGAAACAGTAAAGTCTTGCAAATGCTTAACGTTTGAACCTTTTCATAATTAAGATGAAAAAAATATTTTAAATTCTGATTAGTGTTTTCGAATAACGTTGTTAACATCAACTACTTTATCTAGATATTGTCTTTTTAGGTGTTTAATAGTTCCTGATTTTATGTTAAAAAAAACATAAGTTGTGAAAAAAAAGAAGTTATCTGAGTTTTCTTCAAATGTGTTTCTTTAGAAAATATATGGAAACCACTTATATATTTATCTACGGCCTACATTCATCTCTTTTAGAAAACTTGGCATCAAACTATTCGTGAAACAAAAATCCAATTGAAAAATGAGCTCGGCTACGAAGCAACTCGTTTTTCAATATCTTAAGGGTTTTTGCTTCGTGGATATGCATAATTACTAACTGCACTCTCATACTAGTAAAAAACTAAACTACCCTCATTTGTGTACAGCACCACTGCATCATTGCCGCTGTCTACACCTCCTTCTTGATACTGTTGCACTCTTGGAGATTAAGAAGAGAGAGATAATTGTTCTCGAAAACTCATTTCAGAATTTATTATTTATGTTTCCAAGATTTATTCTGATTTTTTTTTCGGAATATATAATATTTCAGAAAACTTGTTCTGAAAAGTTTATTTTAAAAATCTTTATCTAAAAAGAGTTATATATGTTTTAAAAAGTTTGTTCTAAAAATTCTATCATAAAAACTTATTTTAGAATGTATAATTTTATTCCAGAAATTTGTATTATGGGAGTTCTATTTTAGAAATCTTGTTTAAGAAGTTCTCTTCTGAAAATTTCAGAATTCTTTTCTGGAACAGATAATCGGAATTCACTTTATGAAGACTAAAATGATTATTTTAAAAATTATGGTGTGTGCTGTTAAAAATTATGAGGGTGCATA
Organism: Phaseolus vulgaris; assembly: GCF_000499845.2. Taxonomy (NCBI): domain Eukaryota; kingdom Viridiplantae; phylum Streptophyta; class Magnoliopsida; order Fabales; family Fabaceae; genus Phaseolus; species Phaseolus vulgaris. The sequence continues at coordinate 32,976,840 of NC_023758.2, forward strand.
TAAAAAATATAAAAAATGTGTATCTTAAGTCGATCATTCAATTAACGAACTTGTGTATATAATGGGTAACTGAGAGAGAAGTGGGAAGAGGTGGCAATATTTCTTCCTGCACCTCCATATGTTCTTCTTCCATCTCCATAAATTTTTGATATTCCAAAAATGTCTTTCTCTAATACTCTGATTATGTAATTTAGAAGTTTTTTTCCAAATTCGTAATTAGTTTTTTGATTATGTAATTTAGAAATTTTTTTCAGATGTATGATTAGTTTATGCATTACATAATCCAAGAATTTAAATTAGCTTTCGGATTATGTAATCTAGAAGTTTTTTTCAAATGCGTGTCCGGGTTACATAATCTAGAAGGTATTCTCGAATTCAGACTTCTAAATCATATAATTCATAATACTATTTTCTAAAAGTATATTATGGATTAATCTGTAAGCTATTTCTAAAGTCAAGATTAACTTTTGGATTATGTAATCTAGAAATATGAAGGTGATACAAAAAGGATAAAAAAATATTTTCATGTTTTATATGGGATGAGAAAATAATATATGGAGATGCAGGAAGAAACAATCAAGAGGTGGTGATAAATATTGATTGGGCTCATAGCCTTATTAGCCTGAAAGAATGAAAACTGACCCATCTCAAATTGGGAGCCTCCCTTTAAAAAATTTACAAAACGAAATATGTTCCTTTTCACTGTTCACACTGAAATTGCAAAATGGAATAATATATGCAGTGATGCTCCATTAATCTCATATCATTGATTTAATAAATTAAAAGTTGAGATAAGATATATTCCTAATTACGGATAAAAAAGGTTTACCACAATTGAGCATTTAAAGATATGTTTAATTCGTTTGAATTCAGCTAACTTATTTGAATTAGACTATCTGAAAACTTGAGTTAGAACATGTTAAGAAAAATAAAGTTTAAGTAGCATTGTTTAAATAATTTATAATTTAATTATTTTTTATAGAATAGTATTAAATTATTTTCTAAATGTGTGATATGTGAAATTTAAAAACTCTGAGTGTCACGTTTTTATTGGTATCACGTTTTAAAATTAGTCTTTAAATATTAATACAATAAAAAAAAGTTTTTTTTGTGTTCATCCTTTAGTGGATGTTAATTATTTTTTTTCAACAAGAGAAACTTGTATATATAATGTCATAAGAGATGCCCTAAACGAATAAAATGGAATGCACTAAAATACTAAAATAGGAAGAAGTCATATCTCCACAAGAAATTAATTAATTCCAAACTGGATTGTGTTATTAACTAAACCTTAAGTGTTTTCAAATTTGTTTTAACACATCAACAACATGTTTTTGCATTTGATGGATTACAGCATATGAGATTTCAAACCTCAGTATAAAAACACTCAAATAAAGATAATTTCCAAATATATATGTTTATAATAATTTCTTCTTCTTTAGTTATTACATGTGATAATAACATATAATGTAAAGAAAATAGGAAAGAGAAAAAAATCATAATACTTTATATTGTTTGTTTATCGCAATAGATTAAATCTAGTTCTCAATCAACAAATTGAATTCTATTAGAGAGACTAATGCTATAAAGTACATCTTGAATATTTTTTGGGCTCATAGCCACTCATGACTAATCCTTGTGTATTAGTGATGTAAGTTACTCCTAACTTAACAAAGTATTATTTTAGTTTGTAGCCACCCCTTAGTGACCCTGTCTAGTATTCTTTCCCAAGCCACTCTTGACTCAATGAGTATTCTTTTGAATTCCCATCACTCTTGGCTAACCCTATCAAGAAGTATTATTTCTCAAGTCACTCTTGCCCCCACCAAGTATTATTTTAACAAACCACTCCTAGCTAATCGAGTATTCTTTGGGTACCTAGTTACTCTTGGCTATTCCCTTGAGTATTTTGTACACCAGTCACTCCTGACTTAATATGTAATATTTTTCAAACAACCACTTTTGGTTAAGATACG